>NC_056743.1:1483593036-1483613981 GCF_019279795.1 Protopterus annectens | reverse complement strand
GGTGATGGTGACATGGGGGGATATTGGACAAGAAAAGGGGCCACCATAAAAGAACTAAGCAAAACCCCTTTCACATTGGCCACAGGTGTCACACACTCACAGCCACCTCTACACAGGATACATGTTACACACACACCTGTCATGTCTGGAAGTAGAACCCCTACCTAACTAGTTTATCACACTACAGCACTACGCAGTTAGAGTACGCGCTACGGACATTACTGGAGTACCTCTTCCCCAAAGGTGTATTTCACAATGTATGACATCAGCAGGGTTACCAAAGTAGGGCATTTCGACTGTACAGCGAGTGACTAGCCTAAAATGCATTGCTCCCTACACAGACAATGAGACACACACAAAACATCCACAACTGACATGTGTGGGTATAGAACCCCTGACTGAGGTCTATATCACACTACATCAGGAGGCTGTTATAGGACGCACCACAGGGATTATAGAAGAACTGTCTCCCAAAAGTTGTATTTGACAATGGATGACATCAGCAGGAGTGCCACAGTAGGGCATTTGAAATATACTGCGAGTGAGTAGCCTATAATACATTGCTCCATACACACACACTGAAACACACACAAAACATCCAGAACTGCCATGGGTGGGGATGGAACCCTACCACTGTTTTAAATCACACTACAGCAGTATGCGGTTACAGGATGGGCTACAGAGATTACTGGGCTACACTCTTCCCAGAGGTGTATGTCTGGGATGAGTGACATCAGCAGCCTTGCCAAGGTTGGGTATATGAATTGTACGGAGTGTGAGTAGCCTAAAAAGCATTGTTCTCTACACAGTCAAAGACACACACACACACACACACACACACTTGTCAGGTCCGGGGTTATAACACCTACCTAACTACTTTATCACACTACAGTAGTAATGCAGTTACAGGACGCCAGCGATTACTGGGTGTGACATTCCCAGGGGTGTATTTCTAGGTGAGTGACATCAGCAGGCTTGCCAAAGGTGAATATATGAATTGTACAGAGTGTGAGTAGCCTAAAAGGCATTGCTCTCTACTCAGTCAGACACACACAGCTCCACACACAAACGCACAGTTGCTAGGTCTGGGGTCACTTCAGTGAAACTCCAGTTAAGCAAAACCATGGACTACCAAACAGCTCTCCCAGGGAAATGAACCACTTGGTCACCAGGGTGAACTTTGCTCTTTTCCACAGTGTAGTGCGATCTCGGAGTTGGTATATTTAGTTACGGGGTGGGGGGGTGAAGCCCTCCACTTGAGAGGGTTTTGTTTCTTTCCACTGGTGTAGTTTCCCTGATGGCCAAGTTGTTAGTTTCCCTGGGAATGGTGGTCAGAAATATGTGGTTTCGCTTAACTGGAGTTTCGCTGAAGTGGAGTCAGCAATGCTGGACTCGAACAAATAAAAATTTAGTAAGTAAACAGTAGATCTCTCTCTCTCTCTCTCTCTCTATATATATATATATATATATATATATATATATATATATATATATATATATATATATATATATGGGTCTACTTTGTTTCACTGAAAGCACATTGTCCAAGGCCAAGAATACAGCTCCCATGGGACAAGATAATATCCTTTGCTGTGTTCTACATGAACTACAAAGTGAACTGGCACCGCATCTTTGTGCCCTGTTCAGTCACAGCTTCACCTCAGGCTTTGTCCCTACCGAATGGTGCACTGTAACAGTCATCCCTCTCCATAAAGGGGGAGTGACTATAGACCCTGGGAATTATCGCCCCATTAGCCTGACAAGTCTGATATGTAAAGCTATGGAATGCATCATCATGGACTTGATTAACAAAGATATAGGAAATCTCCAAACTCTAGACCTCATGCAATTTGGCTTTTGAAAGGGAGATCATGCCTGCTCAACCTGGTTAACTTCTTTGAGTCAGTCACCAGGACTGTGGATGAAGGTAAGGCAGGGTATGCAGCCTACCTTGATCTGGCCAAGGCCTTTGATACCATTCCTCACCAAACTAGGCATCAACCCCTATATCACTAGGTGGGTTGCAAATTGGCTCACAGACAGAACTCACAGTGTCAAAGTAGAGGACTCCAAGTCAGACTGCCAATCAGTCATGAGTGGAGTCCCACAGGGATCAGTCCTGGGTTCTCTCCTGTTCAGTATCTACTTCTCAGAAGCCCAGGCCAACACAAAGGGACTATGGCTGACAAGTCTGCAAGACAACTGCAAGCGGGAGGCCATTATTAACTCCCCAAGTGATGCAGAACGCATCCAGAAGAGCCTCACTGAGACCAATGACTGGTGTCAAAACCATGGCATACATGGAAATGTCTTAAAATCGCGTTAAAGTCATCACATGCAGGGAAAACCGGTTCCACTAATTACCATCGATGGGACCCCCACGGGTACTGAAGCATTATAAGAGATCTGGGGACACAGGTTGACAATAACCTCTCCGTCAAGCCACCATTTGCCGCTATGTTCGAGAAAATCCTTCTATGTGGCACATCTCATTACACAAGGGGGTTTTCGCATCCAGGAAGAAAGAGAGTCATCATCTCTCCCTACTCTTCCCTCATTAGGCCAATCATTGAGTATACATCATGCCCCATTTGGCATGTACCTCCTTAGACACATGCAACAGCTGGAAAAGGGCCATAAAAGTACTCCTCACAAAGAGGGATCCTAGGCCTTAACCGTCCTACTGTGGACAGACTCAAAAAACTCCATCTATTCTCTGTGTCATATACTCGTCTACTAAGAGACAATCTCTGCTCGACTTACAAAGCCATCTCTGACCCAGCTCTGTTAGAAGTGCTACATCTAAAGAAATCCCAGTCCCTCCGCACCACATGCAAAGAGACCTCAACCTCATTACCACAATCAAACAGAACATGCTGGAGGGACAGGTTCATAACCCAGAGACTGCCCATGCTCTAGAATAAACTTCCCATACTGCGCCAAGCAGAGAGCACCTCACTGGTCCTCTTTAAGAGAAATCTTGATGAGTGGATGGGAAATAGAAAGTTCACCTTGGGGATCACTCCAGTGCCTCCACTTGACAGAGGCACTGGGAACTAATGTTGGGTGGCACAATGCCAGGGCATTTTCTATGGGAGTAGGCTTGTAGCTGGGCTTCTGTGGAGCCATTGAAAGCCTAGTACACACCTATGAACCTATGATGTGATAGAAAGAAACACAAACATTACTGAGGGAACAGACCAAAATATGAGGCAAAAATCAGATCTTAATATGAGGCAAAAATAAGACCTTCTGTAAAATCATGATCACTTCGGAGCATCTATAACTCCCACACATACCTATACCTATATGACATACATAAACCACACAGATCTGATGACTAATTATAGCCGTTTGTCTGATGTGACTGTACACCTCAAAAGTATGACTGCAATAAAACGCATAAATACATACTTGAATTACTGCTACACAGTAATATATTTTCTCAGTTCATTTCTCCTCCCAGAGTGAGTGTTAATTAGTAACTCCCCTTTCACATATCTCAATTGCTTAGATCAACAACCAAACAGAAAGCTAAAGAAATAATGAGATGAGAGACATGATTTAAATCAGGTTAAGATATTGCCCTTACATAATTTGAAAGGTGCTAGAATAATATATTTTGCAGTATAATGCATTTTCTGAAGGTTATTAAGTCTGGACTCAAACATCAGTTATTTATTATTTAGTGACTACAACCCTCAGTGATTTGCCAGAAACAAACATACATTATAAGCAGCAGACCAGATATGAGGCAAAATCTGTGACATTTTAGAAAATGAGACACTTCCGAGCATTTATGCCCTGCCCCCCCCCCAGACATACAAATACAAATATACACATATTATACACAGCCATGAGGCATTGATTACAGCCACTGGTATGCTGTGACTGTACATCTGAAAATTTTAGGATCAAATGAATTTATAAACGCATATTCATTGCATCTTCTCAGCTCACTCCTGTCAGAATACATTGTTTAGGCATAGCACACTCTACACATACATACCTCTCAACCTCTTAACTCAAGAATTATGGTAAAAGATGACGGGGATAAAGAACTACAGGTTAGGGACAAATTTGGCCTTTATATACTTTGAAGGTTGCTGGAAAACTGGCTTTATACTCCTATGTTTTTTCTAAAGGTTTTAGAGTCTAAAAATTTAATGTTTGTCATTATTTAGTGACTGCAGTCCACAAAACATATGCCATAGAAACCACAAGCAGTACAGACAAAAACGTTGTGCAAAACCAGATGCATTCTGCAAAATCAGGGACAGTAAATATGATCTATGTCACCACATTGGTATATTATACATAGACATGACCATTATCATTTATGGCCACTTGTATGACTGCACACCCCAGGAGTTTGTGTGATCAAATGAATGAATAAATGCATAAATTAACTGTCACACATTAATATATAATATCAGCTCACCACTCTCAGAATAGAGTATGCAACCGACTGTTACATGCTCCCCTTTCACATAAATCCTAACCTGTATGCTCAGGAATCCAGCAGAAATATGAAAAATACACATTTGATGAAGGGCCATGCTCTTTTGTAATTAGACAGTTATGAATTTTTCTGAAGGATATGAAACTCAAAATGTAGCCATTAGTTAATTTCACTCCTTACTGATCATCTGAAAAAAGGAACACATCAAAATGTGAAGCAAATTGGAGATAATCTGTGAAGTAAGGGACAATTCAGAGCATCAACAGCTTCCAGACATATAGGTTCATAGGTTCATACTAGGCTATCTGCCCTGGGGCAATTATAAGCCTAGCCCGATTCTGTATGGCTTACGCCACCCCTTGATTTGAGTATACTGTGCCCTTTTAAGGTTTAATTTACTGTGCCTCTGTCTAATAGTGACACGGAGTAATCCCTGGGACAAACCTCGATCCCCATCCACTTATCGAGATTCTTCTTGAAGAGATTCAGTGAGGTGCTCTGCCTCACATGAACTGGAATTCTATTCCAGAGCAAAGGGAGCCTCTGGGTTATGAACCTGTCCCTCCAGCAAGTTCTATTTATTTCTGTGCTGAGGTTCAAGTCCCTCGAGCGTGTGGCTCTAAGGGATTTAGATTTACTGAGGTGGAGCATGTCCATTAATTCTGGATTTGACATAGCTTTGTATGTCAGGCATAGATCGCCTCAAGTAGGCGGTATGCAACTGAGTAGAGCTGGAGTTTTTTAACCGAGCAGCATATGGCATCTGTTTGAGACCCTTGATCCTCTTGGTGAGATACTTTTGGGGTCTTTCTAATTGCTGCAGGTGTCGGGTAAGGTACATCCCAAAAGGGGCATTGTATTCTATGATGGGCCTGATGAGGGATGAATAAAGGGGCACGATTACCTCTCTTGATCTAGATGTGAAACCCTTCATGATGAGGTGGGCTATGTAGAAGGTCTTTCTAACCACTTTGGCAATGTGGTTTTCAAAGAGATTGCGATCAACTTGGGTCCCCAAGTCCCTAATAACTTTCTCTGTACTTAATGGGTTTCCACCTATGTGGTAATTTGTGGGCACATTGTTTTTGCCAAAGGGTATGACTATACATTTTTTGGCATTTAGCTTTAAACCATGGTCCAGTTATCTGTCTCTGTGAGACCTTTTTGAAGGATGTTTGTGTCAGCTGGAGAGTTGATTATGGCGCCCAGTTTGCAGTCATCTGCGAACTTGGTGAGCCATAGTCCTCCGTTTGCCTGTACCTCGGAAAAGTATATACCGAACAAGAGTGGTCCCAGGACAGAACCCTGTGGGATGCCACTTGTGACCGGTTTCAAGTCCAACATGGCTCCAGCAACTCTCACTCTGTGGATTCTGTCTTTGAGCCAGTTTGCGACCCATCTGTGACATAGTTTATATTTTTTTAGCTGATAGCTTTATCTAAGATGCCCGAGTGGGGCACAGTCGCCTGCCTTTGTGTCCAGATAGGCTAAAGGGACTCACTACCATCTGGTGGTTTGGTGATGTTTCAAAGAAGTCAACTGAAGTCCAAAAGGCAGGATCTGCCCTTGACAAAGCCGAACTGCAGGACCCAGTGTCCTAGGTCCCCAAATGTCTTTGCTTGGGTGAGCCCATGATGATCCTCCATAGCCTTGCAGACCAAGCTAGGCTGTACTTATGGGGCGATAGTTTCCAGGGGTCCATGGAGGCTCCACCTCAGGAGTACCACTGCTGCTGCAGCGCCATTCTGTGGCACACATCCTGTAGTGAGGCTGAGATTGTAGCTGTTTTTATTTGGAGGGATTAGTTCCTCTTGTAGTTCATGTAGGGACGGACCTGGCCATCTGTCCCATGGGAAGCAGTGTTTTTTTTGTTTTGAGAGGGCAGCCTCACCTGAGCATCTGAGATGTTTGGGAGGCAGCCCTCGCCAGGACAGATACTGCCTGGGGAGAAGTTTCAAACTGAACCTGTCTGCCAGTGATATTGGCGATGTCTGTGGGTTCAGTCTATTTTTGTCGTTTAGAATCAACTCAGAACAAGTCTGGGAGTTGCATCCCAGGTTTCTAACATAACTGAAAAAAGCCTTATGATTGTCTTTGGTGTCCTGTGCAATTTTTCTCTCTGGCCTTGGAGGATTTTATGAGGGATCGTAATTTTTTGCTAGTACTGATCAGGGATGCCTTCCCTATTAGGGATTTTGCTCTATCATGTAGTAGCTTCCTCCTTCTGTTGTACAGTTTATTTATGGCAGGGGTCCACCAGACTGGATGCCTGCCTTTGGATGATTGGGTCTTGGTTTTGTTTGGGATAGCATGATCCATGCATTCCTGGAGATGTCCGTAGAATGCATTTATATAGGATTCTGCAGTTTGGGCTGTAGTTTCCACTGGCCCTGGGGCCTTGAAGGATTCCACGGTTTTGAGAAGTGAGAAGTTCGCTTTTGAGAAGTTTTTCACTGTGGTTTTCTGGGCTGGGGTGGGGTCGGGATGTGGACATCCAGTGAAATTAATTTATGGTCTGATCTTACCAATGAGGGATATACTTCTGGTGTGGAGCATAGAGTCCCCATGTTGGTAATGATCAGGTCTAGTATGTTGTCCCTCTTGTGGGAGTGGTGACTAGTTGTTCCATAGCATTTGAGTTTATAATTTCCAGGAATCTTTGGGCTAAGGTGCTGGGGCTTGAGTAGTGCTTCCAGTCAATGTTTGGGTAGTTGAAGTCGCCCAATATAATGGTGTTCGGAGAGATCTTCATGTTCTCCAATGTTTTCAGGAAAGCGAATGGGATTGTGGCTTTTGTGGGGTGAGTCTGTAGAGGATGCTATAAACTGAAAAGCAGTCTTGCCCACTGTTAGTTGCACTTGGATGGTCTCCGATGCCGTGCAAAGCCACTAACCTGGAGGTGTGGATATCCTTGATAAATATGGAAACTCCCTCTTTTTTGTGGTTCAGTCTGTTTTGGGAGAAAACGCTGATATAAGTGCTGGTAGTGCTGGGGTGCTCTCTGGAGCCTTGAACCAGGTTTCATCCTGCAGATCGATATTCTCCGCACAAGGAAGCTTCGAATAAGTGCATCTTGGTTAAGACTACAATTGTTTACTTAGCATTACCCTTAGTTCTTGTTCATGTTCTGTGTCTGTAGGTGGGATTTGACTTTTGAGCCTTGCCTAAAAAGGCACTATGGGAGTAGCAAGAGCCTTTTGCCAATATCCAGCCCAGTGGTGACAGGTGCAAGCCGTCCTAATGACAATGTAAACTAACCGAGCACCACCATCCAGCCTAGGCCACACCGGATCCACTGAATAAAGCACCAAAATTTTTAGCCAATTGTTAAAATCCCGATCATTTTGTCTTTGTACTGTGGCATCATTCTAGGTGAAGGTAAGATGCTGCTCATGGTCAGGGTCATACCAGCCTGGTCTACGCGATCAGAGCTCCTCTGTCTCTTTTCATGTAGTCCAGGGAGAATGCGTCCTGGGTCATTCACCAGCATATTACAATGACTGAGTCATATTTGTATTTGCTGGGTGACTGAGTGCTTCAGACCAATCTGATCCTAGCACCGACGGGCAACTCACTGTGACCTTCTACTTTATTCAGCCTGGTGGCGGGATGTCGTGTCTGACAATAGTCACCTATAACAGAGTATCAGGTGTGTTATTATTCAGCCTTAAAGGGCTGTGGCTGTAGCACACTGACTTTATGGGTTATGTGTGTTGTGTGTTTTTGTTTTGAGTGGCGTTTGCTTGGATGTGTCTGCTTTGGAGGTCTCTTGGGTAGATTTTTATTTGGGAGCCTCCGAGTATGTTTTTGTGTGTTTGTGTTTAGTCGCTGATGTAGGACTATGTGATGGAATTGTGCTGTGTGAGGGTCCTTCTCCTCCTGACTGTTTACACCAGTTTGAGATGAGCTCAGCCTCCAGTTTGGCTAAATAGTTGCATCTCATATATTTAGACCTGTTTGGAGGAGGAGGGTTGTCTGTGTACATGAGACAGTTGTAACACTGCCTCTCAGGAATTCCAGATTCCACTGGCCTAGGACTGGAAACCATTGACTGACCTTTGGACATGCTAGAGTAATAGGGAAACTGAATTTAAGACGGACCAGTAGAGGACAGGGTAATCGTAGAGTATAAGAGTAAGTAGTGCTTATGGTTTAATAGTGCTAACATGTAGGATTACTTAACTGGACCAGTGAAGGGCCTTAGAATGAGAATATGGTGTTTAAATTGAGAGATAGAGCAGTTCTAAGGGAAAAAGTGAAGAGCAGACTTTGTGGAGCCAGGAGTAGTTTAAACCCAATGAGGTGGCGCTGCCCACTGTTGCATGCTCACAAACGTGCAAAACCGCACAAAAGAGGGTTTTAAGAGAGGAAGATGAAGGAGTTTTGGAAATGACCCAAAATGGCCAATAAAACTACAGTTTCAAGTCAGTAACCACTCCCACAGGGGCAGGCAGGCTGCTCAATGTTTTCACTGCCACTGATCAACAGAGAGACTTTCCTTTAGCCCAAGCAAAAATTCAAACTTTACAAACAGTTCAATTTAACAGCAAGCCTGAACTTTTTAAATCTCGGTGAAAAAGTGGGGAAAAGCAAAGATTTCTTTGTTTTTGTTTTTCTGCAGGAGATAGCAGAGGTCTGGCCAAGTATCAACAAGTTATAATAGTGCAGTAAAATGATCCTTACCACGTAGAGTGCGTTAGGCCAAAAGATGCAGATAAAATGCAAGTTTTGAGAAAAAACGATCTTTTAAAATAAGCAAACAGGAAATCAGTAAAACAGCTCTGCTGTCAAATCAAGAAGCTTTGTCAATGCAGAAATCAAGTTTAACAAGCTGTGAAAATGCTGGCTACAAATAGGGCTAAGCGTGCAGAAAAAACTTTAGCAAATAAACAGAGGAAAAATACTTTAAAATCCTTCGCTGGGGGTTGCTGCGGCTATTCTCTCAACGCTCCTCTTTGGTGTGGGTGCTTCTGCACCAACAGCCAACAAGCCTGAAAAAGATGCCGCCAAAACCACGAGGCAACCAGGTTTTAAGAAGAGAGAGGAAGATGAAGGAAGTAAAATGGCTAATAAAACTACGGCAGTTTCAAGCTTCAGTAAACTACCTGGGGTAGGCAGGCTGCTCAATGTCTTTCACAGCGAATGATCAACAGAGAGACTTTCCTTTAGCCCAAGCAAAAAATGGCCTCACAGAAACTTACAAACAGTTCAAGAACAGCAAGCCTGTAACTGAACTTTTTTAAATCTCAGAAAAGTGGGGAAAAAAGCAAGATTTTTTTTTGTTTTTTTGTTTTTTCAGAGATAGCAGAGGTTAACAAGTATCAACAAGTTATAACAGTGCAGTAAATGACCCCACACAAGAGTGCTAGGCCAAAGACAGATAAAATGCAAGTTTTGAGAAAAAAACGATTTTAAAAATAAGTGCAAACAGGAAATTCAGTAAACAGCTCTAGGTTGTGCTCTAAATACAGTTACTAATGCAGAAATCAAATTTAACAAGCCAGAAAATGCTCAAAATAGGCTATGCAGACAAACTTAGCAAATAAACAGAGGAGAAATACTTAGTCTCAAAAGTGGCTCCTTTCTGCTCTCAGCGTTTTCTCCTCTTGGTGGGTGCTTCACCAACAGCCAACAAGCCTGAAAAGATATATAAGTACACACACACACACACACACACACACACACACACACACACACACACACACACACACACACTCTCTCTCTCTCTTAGGAAGACACTCCCAAATAAAAAAAAAGTACCAAAGCACACAAATAAATCAAGGGACACCAATTAATCCTTCTAAAAATTCACATAGACTGATTGCCAAAAGCAAAGGAGCCCAAAGTATGAAAATGACCCATCCAAACCTATTCAACAGATAGAAGTGAAATATAAATAAAAAATGCGAGGAATGTCGACCACATTCTAAAATAAAATTGGCCAGACATGCATTAAAAACTAGCAACCTCTAAAAAATGAAACATGGAGCAGAAAACATACCACTGGAAATGTAAAACACTGCAACAAGTAAATACATATTTCCTACTTATTTGTTCCATCACAAATTACATTAAACAAAATGGCTGACATCAGTAATTCAGCACAGAAAAATTAGTCTTCAAGGCAAAGAAAATATGTAAATGTATCTAAAACATAACACAGCTGTTTGGAATAAACATGGTTTATAAACTGGTCAATAGATGTCTTCTTCTAAAGAGATGGTTGTTTTCCAAATGAACTCCAGAGAGTCATTTTTACATAGCCCACTAATTCCAGTTCACACACACACTTTTGCAAGCTATGAAGTGTGTGCAGAGCAGAAACTGAAAAAAAACAGACTCCACTAAACTGTCCTCCAAACATCTTCTATCACCAATAAGTTCTCAAATTATTTAATGTCTGTAGAAAGTGACAGAAATACATCACATCCTAAATAAACACACCTACTAGCTATCACAACCAAAACCATTAAAAAATCAAATAACCTTGTCTCAGCACATAATTCCCACATGAGATGCCAAAAATCATCATTTTGTGATTAGTGCAGTGCCCTGATTAACAAATTAAAATGAATGTATTGAATGAATGAATAAACTTTAAGAAAAAAAAACCCCGCAACTTCATGTACTAATTTAAAGGAGTAAAACAGGTTTCTCTAATGTGTTCCTCAACTTCACGGCCCTTTTCCTCCCTATTTAAATTGTCCTCTGTAAAGCAACAACAATAAAGCATTTACAATTTCTATAATTCCCTTTACTTCTGTAAAAGAAGCCTACCTTCTCATACTGTGATGGTTTCACTTACAAAATGATTCTCTCACATTTGAATAAAGCTTGCTGGAGTCACCCAGTTACTTACATCATCGAGGCCAGGCAGTACAGGTACTCAGTTCCTCCCCAAAGTGACATCACCACAGCCATCATCTGATTCTAACAAAATAATAAGACCCACCCATTCTGTGATGTCATGCTCCTTGTCCTTCCCCAGCCTGAATGTTGTTCATTTTATTAATAGTAGTGTAGTAACACCGATGTTTGGAAACACAGAAATTTGGTATGCATACTTGTACATTCAAATGATTCTTATTGTGTTGCATACTCTGTTGTATTTGCACCAGATGCTAGTGTGCAGTGTGGGAATAGAAAGATTAAAACATTACCCTGGTATCAGAGGTGGGTGCAACATATTCATAGTGGCTTAACATGAGAGTAGCTCTAAGCAAGCACCATGTGAAACCTGAACAAGCACCTAGAATTATTCAGTGCAGCTTCCACACCTTAAGTCTGAAAATGAATTCACATACTCACATGAACATATTGATGGCTAAAGGTGTATGGGCATGTCGGGTGGTTACTACAAAAACTGGTATGTAATGGTGGAGATATTTGGAAGGCATGAGCAAACACACCAGTATATTAAAGCCATAGCACCAATTGAACTGGAGGCTGGCAAATAGATTTAGTAAGGGATTTTGTCCATGCACAAATATTTCAACAGTGATTCTTTGCAGTGGCATCCATTATCTGATTCAAGGTAAGTTAACCTTGATGTCCTTTATTTAAAAAAAAAAATCAATAAAAAATTTACTTTGTTATAAGTGACTTCTGGACACAAGAAAAAGGAAGGGAAAATATAGCAATGTGGTTTGTATGTACAAAGACAAATCCAGGGACACTGCAAAAGTTTTTTTTTGCAAACCAACCAGTGGAGTAAAAACATATGAAGGCAAACACTGCATACCAACACACTTTACACATGTAAATCTCAATTTTTAACACCGTGGAAGCATGAAGTGATACCTTAACACTTAAATTAATAAAGATCTAAACTGGTTAATAGTATAAATGTTTTGTATTCTTTATTCTGGTGCAAGACCTTACTGGATGTGATTGCAGTCAAGTAAAGGCCATGGCTATAGTGCAGCAAAAATGTCCCTCTAAACAAAGGAAGCCCGTTAGGAGCAAAGATGAAACCGCATGAGTCAAGCACTAAAGCCAGAGCCTTTTCACCTGTCCCACATTTTGAAGGGACAGTCCTCAAAGTTGTGTCCTGCAAAAAAAAAATGAAAAATGGCAAATGTCCTGGAGATTCTTAGGGCAAAATTATTTTGTTATTTTGGCGTACGTAAGAAAACAAGCACCGTATCTGAAACACTTAAATGTTATAGAACAGAATAAGCAACCAAAGTGCTACAATAATGTTTTATTTAGGCAAAAAGTGAAGTTCTGTCCTTTGTACTTGAAATGGGTATGTTTTGGCCCTGCAAAATCTGACTTTGTTCCAAAATGTCCCGCTTTGACATTTGAAAAGGTGGCAACCTACCCTGCTGAGATCTGCCAATCAGTGGAATTACTGGTCAAATTACCCTCAGGACCTTGACAGCTTGAAGCTTAAGTGTTATGGGGAGAAGTAAATGGACTGGAATTCATTGTCTCACAAATTAGTGCCATTTAAACTAAATTAGAAAAAAAGGCAGTAAACAGCACTTTGAGTGTTCTAAAAATGCACTGTTTCTGTTTTTACATGTAGTTCTACACTGTTCTATTTTACTCAGTACTTTGTAATGATGCAACATCTATGAAAATGACAGGAATGTTAGGCAAACGGAGGCCTGCATGATGTAACATTTCTTGATTAAAACAAATGATTTCTGGATACTGGATGGCAACCTGATTTATCCGCTTCACGCCAATATGCCAGCCTCCAGGGTGGTCAGAGTCTGGAATTACATATAAAAATATTTTAAAATCCTGTAAATAATCCCAGAGTAAGAAAGAAGTAGAAACATCATGCCGTGATGTTTTAAACATGTTTTTGGTGCCCAGGGTGCGGTAATTCTTTAATGCAATGAAATTCCTTCAGGATTAAGCTAAAAAACAGTGTTGTTAGTGCCTCATCAAGTTAGATATGTGGGCATTTTTCACCTCCAAATGACACCTATTGTTTAATTCCCTGTGTCCAAGATCAATAGCTTATAACATATGGAAAACCTGCAGATCTGGAGTAAATCACATCCTTGGTGATTTAGCCAACTTTTTATAGTTTTTGTCATCATTTTTGTGTAAAGACTGAAATGAGAAAAAAAATCTATATATGTTTAAATAACCTGCTTATGAACACAACAGAAATGGAATGGGTATGGATAAATACTTGCAATGGAAATCTGGACAAAAACAACTATTAGATGACCAAGAGGAAACATGTGGAAATAGAATCTGGCAATAAGGGAAAACACATACACTTAAATCATTACATCACCCCACTTCAAGAATCAAAATGTCATGAAGTGGGTTGGACCTTCGCCAAGCGACTAAACTAGCATCACAAAATGGTTTTGATAGTGTGCATGTAGAAGTACCCATTAAATGCTACCTTGAGCTATATATTCTACTAGATACATTTGTTCGGTGACGCATGAATTAACTGTATTGTCATGTAGCTCGCTGTCTAGTGTTAATACAAATGCTATTTATATATTCAGAAGCATAAGAAAACCTAGACAGCAAATAGACACTTTGCTCATCCCATACCAAAACTTTGCACATGGTCTACTTTCTAGTAACAGACTGACTTCTCTAATCCTTACCAAATACTTAAACATTAAAATGATAGATTTGCCTTAGTATATTACTTTTGCACTATTGATTTGTAGTCAGAGATGCATAATGAGCGACTATTACCTTTCTGTAGTTAGCCTGAGTCCATGCATCACTAATGTAGAAGGCATATGGACGACAAAGTTTGCAGATGACTGCAAGCTAGGGGCAATCACTGAATCCTTCAGTGATGTAGATACCCTTCAGAAGGGTCTAGATCTGAAAAACAATTGGTGACAGAACAGTGGCCTAAAACTAAATGTGAAAGAATGCATTATCATACTCATTGGGTAGTGAAATACCCTGCAAATTACAGCATCAACAGCACACCCCTTAGCAGAGTAGACTCAAGAAGTGAGGTCAGAATGCGATGTATAGATAGTAGCCTAAACTTTGATTGCCTATCTGTCATGAGGATATACTTTACAAGCTCGAAGTTTCAAAACTTTGAACTGCAAATGGTCTCTACCATAACATGGAAATTTTGAAATTTCAAAACTGAAAAAAAATAAATAAATAAATAACACCAAACCCCCTGCTAAATAATTATATCAACTCTGAGATTGCACTACAGTGAGGAAAATGGTAAATTTCACATTCTGCGGTTTACGGCAATCTCCATTCAATAAGTTCAAAGTTTCAAAACTTCAATCTTATGGTCTCAATCACTTGGAGTTGGAAGTTTTGAAACTTTGAGCTTATGAAGGGAATCTGTCCACAGTGTTGAGAAGGTTCTTCTATGTGGCACAAGTGCTAAGGAAAGGTATGGCATACAAATCCAAAGAAATTATAGCCCTGGTGTACTCAGCCCTCATTAGACCAATAATAGAGTAAGTAAAATGTGCTGTTTTCCATGTACTTGACTAGGCACTTGCAGCAGATGAAATGACCTCAGAGCTCCGTACAAAGACAATATAGGGTGTAAACAATATGTCCTGTGTGGATAGACTAAAATGCCTATCCCTTTATTCAGTCTCCTACTGACCATTAAGGGCTGACCTATGCCTGACCCACAAGGAACTCACAAATCCAGCCCTGATGGAGCTACCTTGGGGTCACCGCGTAAGTCAAACAGCATGAGGCCCACCTGATCTAGGGTCCTAAACTTAGTCAGTGACTCAAAGTAAACATGCTGGAGAGGCAGATGTGTCTCAGAGATTGCCTTGTTTTTGGAACAAGCTTCATATTCACATTTAGCATAGCCCTTACTAGGCCCTCCTCAAACACAGTTTGGATCAGTGGATGGAAAATCACTAATTCACACCTGGGTAGTGATATGTCCCTTGTGGAAAGGAGCAATCTGAAAAATACTCAATGCATCGGCACAAATAAATGCCATCCTCTTGCCCCTGGGGCCATATAGTGAGTAAAATCAGATTATATTGGCTAGGCTTGTTAGGGCTCTTAAGCTATTAGCCTAGCAATCTCCTATGAAGCTATAAGTAATGACGTAGGAAGCCTTCAGGCATTGGATCCAACTTAGTGTGGTTTCATCATGGGCAGATCATGCATACTCAAATTGGTGGTTTTCTTTGAGAAAGCCACCATGGCTATGGACAAGGGCAAAATGGTGCATACTGTCTACCTCAACCTGGCCAAAATATTCAACATGACACACCACTCAGGCATTGTAAACACAGTTATGAAATCAGAAATAAACCTATATGTCACCCTACTCAGGTGCTAGTTGGCTCTGCTAGATGGAAGTAGGAAGTCAGGATAGTGATCTCTGCTGTACAAAATGCCAGTCACCAGCATATTCCCTCTTGGCTTGGCCTTAGGGCTACTCCATTTTGGAACCAACTTGTCTGAAGTCAAGACTAATGTCAAATAGCTCTGGCTTATCAGTTCTTAAATGGCATTGCATTATAGGTATATATTTAAATGTATGTATTTAATTATATATAAATATGCAATCTCTGAAATTTATATTTCTTTCTGTGAGCTTCTGTAGACTACATATCCATGTAAACTCTTTTCAATGCCCTATAGCATATACATAATACCAGCTGTCAAGAGTGAAATGAGTACACACATGCATCCACTGCAATGTAACGACTTGTACAAATGAAAAGGGAAAACACATAGATGTTATACTTTACATAATATAAAATGAAATATAGGAAGGCATGAAATAAATCCACAAAAGGAGGAGTGGCTAGTATTCACAATAACCACTTGGCTTTTGAAAGCAACCATGAATAAGAATGTATAGAAGGAAAGCCTGCACTGAATATCTTCTAGATCAAACAGTCTAACTTTTGGTAGCTCAGCAGTAGAAGCTCGATGTTGGAAACACACCAATAAAGTGCAAATATGCAATGGACTCCATGGAAATGCAAGTAGTACTACATGATGTTCTTCATATTTCACTGTTGCAGTCATCACACTTGGGTTATCCTGCCAGGGGTAGCCCTCAGTCGGCCAAAATACCAGAGTCTTAGTATTTCTGCATCGGTTGCTGTCACTCTAGGACTGATGACCGATGCCATTACATCAGTCTTTCTTGCCGAGTGTGACCAAGCTTAGAAGCAGTTTGCACGTGAGGCCGGTCGATTAGCTACCTGAGTTTTTGTTTCTGAATTGAAGTTGAAGTCTTCTAGAATGAGAAATTCCCATTGGGGATCCTTTTTTTCTGCTCTGCAACCCGATGTCAGAAAAGTTAACAATTGTCTCGCCTGTGGAAAACAAATACCACGAGACTTCCATTCATACTGCGGGCCACCTGTTTAGGCCCAGACCACGATGTCCCTCACTGTCACTTTTGTGCTTTGTTCAATGCTAGAACTACACATTGTCAGTCCCTTATTGTAGCTAAATATTTTCGCTCTCAGTCCTCATATTCCAATATGGCTTTGGTAAGCCATCTGACTACCGATCTTCTGAAAAAACATAAGGCTAAAGACAGAGACAGACTGCACAGGTCCAAAACTGCCGACGATGCTTTCGTTCAGCTAGTCATCAGTTCTCTGGTCCTCAGTGAGGTGCTTTTGCAGCCCCTGATGCCCATTTCTGTGGATTCGCAGGCCCGCTACTAAGACCTGCTTTGGAGTCCGTGTATGCCGTGAGACTCTTCTTCGACTAAGGATCCTACGGATGTCTCTACCTTGGATGGGTCTGGAGCTACTGAGCAGGCACCAGCTTCCAAGGAAGTTCTTTTGCACTACTGTGCTACACAACCCGACAACTTCTTTCATGTCTTTTAGTTCTTTTTCTAAAACTACAAGAGTTTCTAAGGCCCAGGTATGAACTATGCCCCTAACAAAAGAAACTAGCGCCCGAGCCTGTCAGGCAACTGCTTCCATGCCTCAATCTCAAATGCTTAAAATGGTGGAAGACCCGTCATTATGCTACATTGGCAGAAGCCAGGCTATTTCTTCCTTAAAAAGAAAAGAGACTTGTCTCCGTAGTTTTATCTAAACAGGGAGTCCGATGGACTCACAAGGAGGTCTCTGAATATGAAGACGTGCAACCCCTCTCTGCTTATGAGGATTCTGATGCAGAGGAATCCATTCCTTCTGCTTCTCCTCCCGAGGAGTTTTCATTTGGTGAAACCCTACATACTTTAAGGGAGCATTTCCAATGGGAATGTCAGGACTATCCTCAGTCAAAAAAGAGAGTCAGGGAATTCTTAGAATTACCACATCACAGATTTTAGCCGCATTTCTCCTGGGTCCTCTGGCACCAGTGGATGATATTTTTATGAAATCCAGTTTGACTCCTGACACCCTTCCTCCTGCTCCCAGGAAACCTGACAGGTACTATAGAGTCCCTGAATCTCATGAATTCCTTTTCAAAAATCCTACTGCTGAACCAGAGGTCATCTCCCAAGGACCTAAAAGAATCAAAGCAACCTCAGCTAAGAATCCCACCCCCTCAGACAGGGATTCGCAGTAGCACTATGAACAGGATGGGAGTAAAAAGTATACACCTCTCAATACTCTGTTATTAGAGCACTACATTGTCAGTTCCACATGCAGAAATATCAGCAGCATACCATGGAACTTGGCAAACAAAAAAAAATCTTCCTTTCCTGCTTGTGCAGAAAATAAAGAATTACAAGAGCTTATGCATTCTGCAAGCCAAGTTATTAAGTACACCTTGCAATGGGGCTTTGATGCCCTAGAAGCTTCTTGCAGGACAGCAGTCACTGGTTCTGTCCTTAGAAGGCATGCTATGGCAAGGGAACAGATCTTGCCAGACCATGTCAAACAAAATTATTGGATGCACCATTGAAAAAAGACAATTTGTTTGACACCAAGGCAGAAGAGGTCTTAAAAAAGATGGAAGAAAAAGCTAAATAGATGCAGACAGTTAAAGAATTTTTACAGGTCCAGCCTTCGAGGTTCAGTAGGCATTGACCCTCCAATGACTGGTCCTTTCCAACCCCCTCCAGGCCAGCTCAGCCAAGACCCAAGAGAAGTAGACCCAGCAGACAGCAGTCCCAGGGAATGCAGAGATCTAAGCAATGGAGTTCCTCCTTTTCAAAAACAGGGAGTGCTAAGTCACCCCTTTATGGTAAGAACTCACAATGACTTTACACCTCCACCTCTTACTTCTGCCCACCTACTTGTGGCCCTAGGAGGAAAACTCCCCTTCCATGCAAACAACGGGGCCTCTATTACTAACGACTGATGGGTCCTCAACATAGTGTCCCAAGGATACAAATTTTATTTCCACACTCTGCCAACCCCAAAAGGGTTCCCAGATCTTCCTCCAAGCCAGTGGGCAAAGGCCAAAAAGCAAGTCCATTCCCTGCTCTCCATGAGGGCAATACAACATGTTCCTGCAGACCAGATAGGCCAAGGTTTCTATTCCAGACTCTTCCTGGTACCCAGAAAAGAGGGGACCTGGCACCCAATTATCGATCTATCCATTCTAAACACCTTTCTGGTGATACCAAAATTCAAAATGCTCACCCTCCAGCAGCTTCTTCCTATGCTTTCCAAGGATGCTTGATTAGCCACCCTAGACCTAAAAGAGGCCTT
The DNA here is from genome assembly GCF_019279795.1 of Protopterus annectens. Lineage (NCBI taxonomy): Eukaryota > Metazoa > Chordata > Ceratodontiformes > Protopteridae > Protopterus > Protopterus annectens. The sequence goes on along the minus strand of NC_056743.1, from coordinate 1,483,594,934 downwards.
ACCTACACATCCCAATCAGGGAGTCTTGCAGGAAATATCTACGTTTCAGGGCAGGATCTATGCACTTTCAGTTCTCTGCACTTCCCTTTGACTTGCCCACTGCTCCCAGAGTTTTCACAAAATGCCTGTTTCCAGCCATTGCTTTTTGCAGACTAAAAAATATTCAAATTTACCCATACTTAGCAGACGATTGCCTGATTCAGGCAGGCAGTCAGGAAAGCTGTTACAGCACCTGACCTTTGTAAAGGTCCTACTGACCTCCCTGGGGTATACTATCAATGAAGAGAAATCAAAACTAGTCCCCACACAAAAAAAATTGTATTCATGGGAGAAAGCCTGGACACAGCATCCCAGATGGCATTCCTTAATCCAGAAAAAAAAGCCTACCTGACAGGCTACTTCTCTCAACTAGCTATCAGAACTCCATTATCCACAAGGAAAATCCTGCAAGCTCTAGGGTTCATGGTCTCCTGCATTCTACTCATTCCATATGCCAGACTGCATATGAGGAAACTGCAATGGTACCTAAAAAGCCTTTGGTGTCAACACTCTCAAGACCTGGAAACTATCATACACTGCTGAATACCCGCCTGTCTAAGGAAAGATTTTCTAAGGTGGGCAGCAGCATGCAGCCACAACAAGGGACTTCCCTTCTCACAACCCCATGCCATCCATACCCTCACCACAGATGCATCAGACTATGTCTGGGGTGCACACCTGGACAGCAGGTGAATTCAGGGTTATTAGAGCCCAAATCAAATACATCTGCACATCAACCAAAAAGAGATGCTAGCTGTTCAGCATGCCCTGACAGCTGTCAGACCCCCTACTCTTCCCAGGGCCTCTAGTGATCAAAACAGACAACACCACAGTGATGGCGTATATCAACAAGCAGGGAGGAACTCACTCTTATTTTTTCTCTGCATGCTCGCCGTGAGCCTTTGGCACATGGCCTGCGCTTAATTACACAATTCCATGAGATTCTACTTGGGTAGACAACTTAACAATTGAACCTGCCAGACCCATTATCCATGCTAGCACCCTGCTGGCAAGTAGACAACTTAAACAGAAAACCTGTCAGACCCACATGAGTGGCAGCTAGACCACAGAATCTTCAGTCTTGTAACTCAGAAATGGGTCCTCAGTAGGACCTCTTTGCTCCAACTCCAATCAATCAGCTCAGAAAAATTCTGTATCAAGGAACCTCACAGCGTTTGAAAGATGCTCAGTCTTTTCATTGAGTAAACTCCCAACCATACTGTACCCACCTATGAGGGTACCACTCAAATAAGGGAGGAAAAATTATGAAATTGACGTTCCAGTGCCAGCACTAGAGAGACCTATTGCTGCAGCCTGCTTCTGCCACCACAGCAGACCCACCTCAGATCACAACACCCTAACCCAGAAGAATGGAGAGTATGCATCCACACCCCAGACCCTGAACTGACACTACTTACTGTATCTCCTTCCAGCTTCCAGCCTAAGCAAATAAGTCCTGATAATATACGGTGAGACCAGACACCCCAGCACCAGGCAATCTATGCTGACAAGTGGTGCCCACACCTGATCCAGGCTAGAGCTGAAACAGTTCTCCCACCTCTCACTCCTGGATTCACACCTGGGCAGGATCTATCACACAGGGGTCTCTGTTATTAAAAATTCATGCCTGCCACTTGCCCACACAGTGTCGCCCCTTCCCACACCCTCCTTATCAAATGGTTCCAAAGAGGGCTAACAACTTACGCCACCAGAAGAGCTCCCACCCATTTGGGACTTTAACTCGAAGTTGTAAAGCTCATCTACCCACCTTTGAGCCTGCAGCTTCAGCAGAGTTAAAATTCTTCTCTTGGAAAAACTGTTGCTGGTTGGAAAACCTCACCCTACCACTTTAGATCTCT
>NC_056743.1:1483576250-1483592536 GCF_019279795.1 Protopterus annectens | reverse complement strand
CAGGCATCACAGGGGGTCACACATTTCAAGAGTTCCATAATGTCTTTCTTCATGTAGTCCATGGAGGTACATTTACAGTCATTTACACTGACATGGACTGAGGCTGAGTCATTCTGGTACTTGTGGGTCAGTGACCCAAGTGCATGAGGGACTTGATAATCCATGCTCCAAATAGGCAACTGATTGTGATTTTCTCCTTGTTCAGCCTGGTGAGTAGGGTATATGTATATCTCACAATGGAGTCTCATATGACTACAGTATTTGGATAGTGTGTTGGCTTTCCTTCTGGCCTTTGAAGCTGAGGCTCCAAAGGGTGCATCTGTATGTGTGGTGTTGGGTATTTTCGGTCGAGTGTTTTGGATTTGCTGAGGTTAATTGATGCAGGTCAAGTGCCTGTGAGGTCTAAGGGGTTTAGAAAGATTTTTTTTTAGTGCTTCAACATGTTGGTCTGTGGGGGGTGGGTGTAGTGTGTGTGTGTAATTAACAACCTGATGGTTATTTTGAGTGCTTTTATGTAACAGTGTTTCCTCCAATGACAGTGTGTAGTTACATCAATCGTATACTGCATCCGTTTTTCAAAGGATTAGTTGTTTGTCAGTGAATAAAAGACATTTGCTACATTTTCTCAGGGTGCCTATATCTATTGGGTTCATATTACATTATCGAAAGATAATGTAATCGAACGGCCAAAACATCGAAATGGAATATCGAAGCTTTTATTGTGGGGGGCTGTGCCCCCCCCCCACAACCCCAGCGAAATATATATTCCAACTCCGAGATCATACTACAGTGAGGAAATGGCAAATATCCCAATCTTCACTGTACTGTGATCCCACAATACGATCTTCAAAATGTGGCCGTTTTGATGCCTTGGCCGTTCGATTACGTTATCTTTCGATAACGTAATAAGACCATATCTACCTGTATGTACTGGCAGTGGAGAAAGGATGTGCTACATGAGGGGTTAATTGCAAGCTAGTTTGGGTGATTTTGAGGCTAGACAAACAATAGGCTATGTAGGAGTAGATTTGTAAGGCAGGGCTCTTCTTCGCAGAAACTAATTGCTCTTTGCGCACCAGAGTTTAAGTGCCTGTGAAGCTTTCCTGTCTTGTTTCCCAACTTGGACAGACCAGGCTTAACCCCTACTGCCACTAGATGACTAATCCCAAGTCTTCTGCACACCGCAGCCATCCTTGCCTGTTTGACTAGCCTGTAGGAACATCTCCCTTTCTTGTTAGCAGTGACCCACTTCAGCAGCAGCATTCCCTGCTTAACAGTCTTGCTTCTTAAACATCTTGCTTCTTAAACATCTGAATTGCTGAGCACCACAGTGACTGTTTTCTCATCCCCTATTTTGTGTTCACTAATTCCACTGTCCATTTCAAATCTGCCATTTCATGTGTTACTGAACTTTACTAATCTCAGAACTAACATTTTAACTAGTAACCTTTTTTGTTCCCTTCCTATGTCATGTTTTAGACCTCACCTTCCTTCTTGAGCCTTCTCCGTTGTCTGCCAGTGCTGTCCTTATTCCTTCCCTTATTTCTGTCTTTGTACTGGACACCTGCTGCTACATCATCCTTTTCCCTGACAACTCTTCCCCTTCCCTTTCTAGTCTTGTCTAAAGAAAAAAATATTTTTAACACCCCTTTCCAGCTACTGCTTTAACTCTACAGGTCCCAGGGGACTCGTGGAGTCTGTTGCTGTTGAACTGCTCCTTATTCTCCCAGTAACTCTTCCTTTATCTCTGACTTTTTTCTAGGCATTTATTTTTGTGTGCACACATGCATGTATGTTTACTTGGATAGGTCACTGATCAGAAATGAAAAATTTCAGGCTGAGCCCTGGTTGCAGTGACATAACAAGTTTACACAAGCAAATAAAGTTGAAAAAATGTACAAAAGCAAGTCTTCTTTTTCTTTCAGCTGTCCCCATTAGGGGTCGCCACAGCGGATCATCTGATTCCATTTCTTCCTGTCCTCTGCATCTTGCTCTGTCGCAACAACCACCTGCATGTCCTCTCTCACCACATCCATAAACCTTATCTTAGGCCTTCCTCTTTTCCTCTTACCTGGCAGCTTCATCCTTAGCATCCTTTTCCCAATATACCCAGCATCCCTCCTCAGCACATGTCCAAACCAACACAATCTCGCCTCTCTGGCTTTGTCTCCATACTGTCCAACCTTGACTGACCCTCTAATATACTTATTCCTAATCCTGTACAAAAGCAAGGTATACCTTCAAATACAATGCAATGAAATAAAACCAATAATTTGAAATAGCAGCTAAGATATGTGCAAAAGCATACAGTAAACAAATTATATGCATATATTTAAAGGCAGACCATGCTATGAGTAGAGAGTAAGGGTGTGTGAATAGCAGTAGTAGGGTGGGAGGAAGAGCTAAGTAATGTGAACTTAGGTGAGGCATTTACATTTGTTCTTTTTTTCCTGATACTCCCTTCCCTGCAAACTGAGCCAGAAAAGTACTGCTGAACTTTCTTCAGGACACCATCAGACTCTTAACACTTCATTGGTTCTTTCCTGTGCTGATTCTGTGGCCCCTCTTGTCTGTGCATTAGATCCCACATAGACCACTACACTATATGTCAGTCTTCTCCTTTCACAGGTGTCTTGTTTACCATTAGGCCTGTCCATGTGAGAGTTAGGCTTGTGACTGTATAATCTTTCCACGCACTCCTTTTCTTCCTGCTTCCGTATCTTAAGCATCCAGTGAGCTAATTGCCCACCACAAGCTTGTTGTAGGTGATTCCAATCTGCCCTGTAACCACCTGTGCTGCTACTGTTCATTCTGACTAAGGGCTTACATTTCTCTCTGCTTTCCTCTCGGTCTTCCTGTGGTGCGCTTATCTGTTTGGCACTCTGGCTCTGACTTGTCTTTGATTCTTGTCATGTTTACCTTATCCTGCCCCTGTACCATGGCTTCCTGCTTTTTCTCCACTTCTCATTGTGCTCCATATATCACTTGTTGCATGTCTTCATAACTGTCATCTTGTAAACTACTGATTTTATTCTTCTTCCTCTGACTACTTCTCCTAATTTCTTGCTGTTCTTTATCTCTTCAATTTCCCTGCAAGTCTTACCTCTAATTCTATTGCCTTATCTTCTTCAGTCCCTCTGGTAACCCATTCTGTCAGTTTCTCCCCATAAAGATTTCCATTCTTTTGCAGAACCCATGCCCTAGTTGTCTGAAATGACCTGCTCCATATCCCCTGGTCCACACCATGAACACTACCTAACTTCCTTCTAATCTGAACTGTTTCTACTGTACTCAGCTTCTCTTTGAACTGTCTTGAGTTATCTTGCCTTAATCTGTATTTGTCCATGCTAACCTGTATTTGGAAGAATGCTGTCCTGTTTTGAACTGGCGGTGAGCTATATCACTAGAAAGTGTCACTATCCTTTTGTTAGCATTTAGCCTACAAGCTGTCTGTGTGTTCTGTTCTTTTCATTTGTATTTATTAAAACGCATCCATGTCCTTTGCTGTTTCTGCCTGTTCAGAAGTACTTTGTAGTTTGTTTGTGTCTTTCGGCTTTTCCCGGTTAGAGGTCACCACAGCGGAACTCCGGTCCGCTAATGATTGGTAGTTGATTTTTACTTGCCGAGTTACCAGCCCTGATGCACAACCTTCAATGAAGGTACACCCATTCATGCATATCTCCACACAGAAGACTCTCTAGCTGAGAATCGCACCGGACAGCGTCTTACTGTGAGGCGACAACGCTACCACAGCACCACCACCGCGGGTATATCAGAAGTACTTTGTAGAATGATGTAAATAGGTAGTGACAGAAGAGGTTATGTACTAAAGCTTGTATGCTTCATATATCTGATCTGTGTACTAGGCGCCACTCGTATAAAGGTTTTGTAGTGTATGTGCTTTATAGGTGCATAATACAGTGTAGTTAAAGTCTGCACTTTGTCTGCACTGTAGCTACTTTGGCAAGTGTGTGTTGTCAGTTTTGTTTTCCTCTACAAAGCCTTATATTTACATTTGTCCAAGGATGGAGACCCTTTTTTAAGCAGAGTGCCAAAAAATCACGTCATCTACTTTTTCAGGTTGTTCAAGTGCCAGGCAGACAGACTGTAATGGAGCAGGGGACATATGTAGAACTTTTTTGGATAAACACATATATTGCAAGTAAATTGCTGCATTTACTATTATTTGTAGTCAATACATTTGCAAGAAATCCAATCATAAAAGTGATATTCTAATGTCAGTGATAAAGTTGCTCCCATTGCTGAGCCCAAGGGGAGTGATCAGCAAAATCTGTGAGCGCTACCAACCCCTGCAGCAGTCTGTATTAAAATAGGTAGGTGAGTTTCTTAAGAGACTAAATTTTGTCCCTTCGAAGTGCAGTAATGATTTTTTTACTTTATTTGTTTGTAATCTAACCATAACCCGTAACAACTGACCATTTTCCAGAGGACTGTCGTTAATTGCTAATATTTTTGCTATTTTTGTTTGCATCAAAGCTAATATCTCAAAAACGGTTTGATGTTTTTCATGAAAATTTTCAAGAAATGTTACTGGCTGAATTTTTTGTAGAACTGCATTAGATTGTCCATCTTCCAAGCAAAGTAGCAGCTGCATATTGAATTTTAAGGAAAAAAAGTTAATTTTAATGTCATTTTTGACTTTATCAACTTTCTATAGAAACACAAACTCATTTTACGTGTGGAATCCCACCAGCTTTTGCTTATTTTATTCTGAAGAGAACTGAAAGCTGAAACATGTTTTTCAACTACCCAATTAGTAAATTTTGCAGCTTGTCACTTTTCACTGGTCGCACTCATTTCGGCTGCCCAGTTAGTAAATGTTGTAGCTTGTCACTTTTCAGTGGTCACACCCCCCTAAATTTTATTCTAACTTTTATATGGTTTAATCTGTGTCGGATTCAACATGCCACCAATATTGCTTTTTATTTTGCAAAATCTAATACCTTTTAAAAAAATATAGCCTGAGATATGGCCGTTCCTGTATGAGCAAGTCAGATATGAACATTTTGATCTAACATGAATGACAGAAGATACCACTTTTCTCTTAGAACATAGTATTATCTTTGATTCTCATTTCATAACAATGCACCTATAATGTTCAAATATACTTTGACTTTGTCAACCTCTCCAAAAAAATGCACGATATGTAGGTTTGTTGTGAACGAAGTGGCAAACCCAGAACAGCAAACTGGAACATAAGATTGTACTGGTGGTACCCACTAATAAAGATCATACTTGTCTAACCATTTGAAACCATATAAAATATTTTAGGCAGATGTCACAGAATAATATGGTATGACCCCCAGCTACAAATCCAGGAGTAAAGACACATACATAACTCTCTCCTTGTAGTGTTATTTACAACATGTGAGTCTTAATTTGGGGGGGGGTCATAACCCCAGTGACAAAGAAGTCTGTGTTCATTTGGAATAAATAGAATTGTTACTTTTGATGTAAATAAAGCTCTGCAAATAAATATTATAGGTCATTTTTACCCTGCATACAGATCAGAAGGTATGTGGCATACTCACTGAGCAAATATCAGACTGGCGGTGAATGGCTATGCTTCCATTTTACCCCTTTCAGATTTTATTACAAAACTTTTGTTTTGTGACCACAGTATAATCTGCTAAGGGTAGAAGAGCAATTTTATGCATTTTGGTAGCAGTTTCATTGTAGCCCTATGCTGAATTTAAGTATGCCACTGTAGTTGCTGCAACCTATTGCATGTCTTCTTCAAGAGGCAGATTTCAGTATGCAACCACTTACCCCCAACAACTATATTCATCTTAATTACACATTATTTCTTTTTATACATCTTGAAAGAGCTTTGCTATACTCCTGATTATTGACACTGTATAACATTGTATTGCTACTTAATGCCTTGTAATAATTCTGTAACTTTGCTGTTTAATGCTAATTTATAATGAAAATTATACAATATGTTGGAGCGTTTCTCCCCGGGTCTCCGTTGAAAAAGGGCTCTTCAGCTCAGTTGGACAAGCCCAGTCTACAAATGTTAAATAAATAAATATTTTTCTGGTAAAATATATATGATTTTTACTTCTAATGTAATGTCAGCTTAATAGAGAGCCATTTTATTTCATTATAGTTACATACTGAATAGAAATACAGTACCACAACCACTATGGAAAGAAAATTTAAATATCAGATCATGACAGTGAACACTTCTAAAACAGTTTTTTAGCTATTATGTATAAAACACCATACCTCAATCCTTTCAGATTTCAGTATAAAACCTTCAGGCAGTAATTACAGTATATTCTGCCACAAAAAGCATCCAAGATTGTTTTTCTAAATGTGGAGTTTTAAGTGCAGTACTGTGTTAAATTTAATATTATTCCTTTAATTGCTGCAGTCTGTGGCACGTTATTTGTGGGATGGGGCAAGTGAAAAAATACAATACTGTCGACATGAGTTCTCAGATCCCTGACTAGTGAATCAACAGCATGTTGTAAAGGGGTTTATACCTAGTTCTTTAAGTGTGTTGACAATGTCTGAGTAGGGTATTGTATGAAATGCCTTGGACAGATCTAGGCAGGCAATGTGCACAGTTTTCCCCTCATCCATTGCCTTAGTGACCTTTTCAAAGTCCACCAGATTCAGAAAGCATGACCTTCTTTTCATCGAGCCAAACTGGGATGGATCCAGTGTCCGGAGGTCTCCTGTGTTCTTGTTGATAATTTCCGTAATAGTTTTTTTCCATGGATTTGCAAAGAAGACTAGTCAGACTAATGGGTCTGTAGTTTCCAGAATCTGTTGAATGTTCTCCCTTGTGCAGGGGATGACTGTTGCAGTCTTCTGCTCATGTGGCACAAAGCCTGTTTTAAGACTATAATTAATGACTGTAGGGGTCCTGACAAGTTGTATTTTAGACTATTCAGGAGGCATCCTGGGATATTGTCAAGGCCTATTGAGGTGGTGCTCTTGGCTTTAGTGAGTGCAGCCAGTACATTCTCCCTAGTTATGGTTTGAGGGGTTATATTTGAAGGTATTATTGGGGGGTTGGGGGCAAGAGTTGTAAAAGTTGGAACTGAATTTGTGCACTAACAGGATGTTCTTCGTGTTTCACTGCTGCAGTCATCACATTTGGTTTATCTGCTTGCAGTAGCCCTCAGTCGGCCTGATTATCAAAGTCTCCGGTTCTGCATCAGTTGCTGTCTCATCTTCCATGACGTCAGGTAGTCAGGGATATAAAGCATGCAGCCGATGCCATTACATCAGTCTTTCTTGCCGTGTGGTGCCCAAAGCAGAAGCAGTTTGCAAGTGCCGGTCGGCCGACTCTTGAAATTTTCGTTTTCGAGTTTCAGATCCGAAGTCTTCAAGCTAAGCTAAGTACCCCATTGGGGATCTTTTTCTTGCTCTAAACCGATGTCAGTAAAAGTTAACAATTGTATTTCTTGTGGAAAGCAAATACCTTGTAAAGATTTTCATTTGTACTGCATTCCTTGCTTTAGGCCCAGACTACAACATACCTCGCTGTTGGTTTTGTGCCTTATTCAAACCTAGTACTATTTATCGTCGGTTCATTTAAGCATCTAAATATTTTGGTACTTGGTTCAATTATCCAGCCACCCGACTACCGACATTCTGAAAAAAACACAAAGATAAAGACAGAGACAGACCGCATAGGTCCAAAGCTGCCAGCAACACTTCTCCTAAGCTAGTCGCTAGTTCACCTGTACTCAGTGAGGTACTTTCACAGCCCCTGATACCTGCTACTTCAGATTCTCAAGCCTCTACTGAGACCCATTCGGAGTCCGGTATGCTGCGAGATGCTTCTTTGACTGTGGAACCTGCGGATGTCTCTACCTTGGATGGGTCCAGAGCCGCTGTGCAGGCACCATTTTCTGAGGGTGTATTCAGGCCTACTGACTTGCATATTAAACTGATGCCATCTTCTTCTTCAAGGCCTAAAACTCGATCCATGCCTAGAAAACTGACACCCAGACTGCATGGTAAGGCCCCTATGCCTCAAAAACAAATGATAAGAATGGCTGAAGACCTATCAGGGGAAGCCACCCTTCCCCCTCTAAAAGACCTAGGACTGATTTTCCTTCTGATTCTTCTGATCAGGATTCTGAAATTTCTGTTTTCTCTGATGATCAGGATTTGCCCTTATCTGCCTATGAGGACTCTGATGCAGAGGACTCCATTCCCTCTGCTTCCCCTCCAGAGGATTTCTCTTTTGGTGAAACCTTGCACACTCTTATGGAGCATTTTCGCTGGGAAAGCCAGGATTACTCTGACTCCAAAAAGAGGCTTAGGGAATTCTTACTCCTACCTCACCACAGGCCTTTAGCTATCCCTCCTGTACTGGACATTGTAGATGATGCCTTCTCTGAATCTAGCCTGGCCCATGACTCTTTACCTCCTGCTCCCAGAAAACCTGATAGGTATTACAGGGTACCTGACTCTCACAAGTTCCTCTTTAAAAATCCTACTGTGGATCCTGAGACCATTTCACAGAGACCCAAGGGTATTAAGGCTACTACTGCCAAAAATCCTACCCCCTCTGATAGAGATTCCAGGGCGCTAGATAGATGGGGTAAAAAGGTATACACTGCTGCAACCTTGGCCAGTAGGGCCTTAAACAGCCAGTTTCATATGTTAAAAGTATCAGCAGCATATTATTGGATTGCTTAAACAGAAAATTATGTTTTTTCCTGACTGTGCTGAAAATAAAGATTTACAGGATTTAATGCATTCTGCTAAACAAGTTGGAAAACATACTTTGCAATGTGGTTTTGATTCATTAGAGGCATCTTGCAGGACTGATGTCACTGGGTCTGTACTTATAAAGCATGCTTTGCTTAAGGAGCAATCTTTGCCAGATCATGTTATAGCTAAATTACTATATGCTCCCTTAAACCAAGACCACCTGTTTGGCAACAAAGCAGAAGAAGTACTTAAAAAGATGGATGAAAAAGCTAAATCTATGCAAACTGTTAAAGATTTCCTGCAAGTACAGCCTCCAAGATTTAGTAGGCATTGGCCCTCTAAGAATTGGTCCTTTCCTGCCTCTTCCAGGCCTTCTTCATCCAAACCCAGAACCAGCAGAACACCCAGGCTTCAGTTCCAAGGTACTATCAGGCCTAAGCAGTGGGGGGCTCCCACTTCCAAAGCAGGGAGTAGTAAGACTCCCCCCATGGTAAACTGTCTCAATGACTTAACTTTAAATCTTCCAAGCCCTGCTCAACTGACTGTTCTTTTGGGGGAAAGATTGCCCTGCATGCAAAAAATTGGGAACTCATTACCCAGGACAAATAGGTTTTAAATATAGTTTCCCAAGGATACAGATTTCACTTCCACTCCTTACCAACCCCAAACAGTTGGCCAGACCTACCCCCAAATCAATTGGCAGAGGCTCAAAAGCAAATTCTCTCTCTTTTAAGCATCAGGGCTATTCAACCTGTCCCAGAAGAAGAATGGGGGCAATGTTTCTACTCAAGACTTTTCCTGGTATCCAGAAAAGACAATTCCTGGCATCTTATCCTGGACCTGTCTATCCTAAACACATTTTTGGTAATCCCAAAATTCAAGATGCTAACTCTTCATCAGCTGTTTCCCATGCTAGGTAAAGATGCCTGGATTTAAAGGAAGCCTACCTGCACATTCCAGTAAGGGAATCTTGCAGAAGATACCCACACCTCAGAGCAGGCTACATGCACTATTAGTTCTCTGCACTCCCCTTTGGCTTATATACTGCGTCCGGGGTATTCACAAAGTGCCTAGCTCCAGTCATTGCATTTTGCAGGCAAAAAAATATTCAAATATACCCATAGCTGGACGATTTTCTAATCCAGGCAGAAAGCTAGGACATACTATTAAATCATCTGGCATTTGTAAAGAAATTTTTAACGTCTCTGGGGTACACCATAAATGAAAAGAAATCACATCTTGTACCCTGCCAACAAATTGTATTCCTGGAAGCAAGCTTGAATACTACTTCCCAGATGGCCTACCACATGCCAGAGAAACAAGTTCATTCGACAGTCTACTTCAAACTACTGACTGGCCACAAAGACCCAGCTATCTGCAAGGAAAATACTGCAAGCCCTGAGCTTCATGGACTCTTGCATTCTACTAATTCCATATGCAAGACTGCATACGAGGGAACTACAATGGTATCTAAAAAGCCTATGGTGACAACATTCTCAGGATCTAGAATCAATGATTCCTATCACACCTTGTCTACAGATAGAGTTTCTTTGGTGGGCAGAGGCCTGCCACCAAAACAAGGGACTGCCATTCACTCTACCCCCTGCTGCCCAAACCCTAACAAACGCATCAGATTATGCATGGGGGGGCTCACTTGGCAGGGCAGTGCATTCAGGGCAAATGGAACCCAAATCAAATGCACCTGCATATCAATCAAAAAGAAATGTTAGCTATACAGAATGCTCTGACAGCCTTCAAGGACCACATTCTTCCAGGACAATTATTGGTAAAGACGGACAACACCACTGTTATGTGGTACATAAATAAGCAGGGGGGAACCCACTCCTACCCTCTCTGCAGACTAGTCATGGCTCTGTGGAACACAGCCTTGAGGTACCAAGTGCTCCTACAGGCTCAATTCCTGCTAGGAAAGCTAAATACACTGGCAGACGACCTAAGCAGAAATCTCACGGACCCACACAAGTGGAAACTGGAACCAAAGATATTCAACATGTTGAGAAACTAATGGGGGATCCCAGAGATAGACCTGTTTGCCTCCTCCCATAACTATCAATTGGACAAATTCTGCACTAGGGCTCCCCACAAATAAGTTTGGAAAGTGGATGCCCTGCCCTTCACCTGGAAAAACCTATCAGTTTATACCTTTCCCCCTCTGCCTCTCCTCTCCAAGGTACTACTAAAGATCAAACAGGACAAACCAAGGACAATACTGATTGCACCAGACTGGCCATGCCAGCACTAGTACCCCCTCTTGTGCAGTGTGTCACTGCTGTCACCATGGCACCTGCCTCAGACCCCTGCCCTGCTGTCCTAGCAGGAGGGCCAGATTCTGCACCCACAGCTTTAAAACCCGAACCTGGCAGCCTGGCTAATTACCTGATCTCTCCATTACCATCCCTCAGTAAGCAAGTGATGGATGTCATTCTGGAGGCAAGGAGGCCTAGTACTAGAAAATCCTATGCTGGAAAATGGAAAAGATTCTGTTCCTGGAGCCAATCTCAGGGGATGGGCACAGCAGTGCCCAATTTACCCAATGTTCTTCAATACTAACTGAGATGCTTCACAAGGGCATTTCCTTTTCCTCCATCAAAATTCATGCCTCAGCCATTTCAGCTCATTACAATACAGAACCATCCCTCTTCTCTCATCCACTGCTGAAGCAGTTCCTCAGAGGGACCAAAAACTTAAGACCACACAGGAGAACCCCTACTCCAGCCTGGGACCTTAACTTTGTATTGGAAAAGCTCACTCTACCTCCCTTTGAGCCAGCTGCAAATGCAGAGTTAAAATTCCTTTCTTGGAAAACAGCCTTCCTTCTAGCTATCACTTCAGCAAGAAGGGTGTCTGAATTACAGGCCCTCATGGCAGTGGAGCCTTTCATCATCTTTCATGCTGACAGGGTGTCCCTCAGGACCAATCCCTCCTTCATGCCCAAGGTGGTATCCAGTGTGGCCCTTAATCAGTACATTCATTTGCCAACCTTCTTTTCTAATCCACAGAACAAAGGGGAACAAATAACTGCACTCCTTGGATGTGCACAGACAACTTAGATTTTACTTGGACAGAACTAAGCCTCTCAGGAAATCTGAACAGCTGCTGATTGCATTTGCTGCAGGGGCAGAGGGGAAGGCCATTTCAAAGCAAACCATTTCTAAGTGGATAGGCCATTGCATTAATTTCTGCTATAAGCACCATGGAAAACCTACCCTACAGGGGATAAGACCACATTCAACTAGGGCTGCATCTACCTCTACAGCCTTTCTCAGAGGTGTCCCTACCAGGGACATCCTAGAAGCTGCTACCTGGAGTTCTGTACATACCTTCACCAAGCATTACAACTTGCCAATTTTTTTCTAAATCCAGAGCTGATTTTGCTACTGCAGTCTTGCAGGGCCTTATAGCTGGTCCTAACTACCTCCTTCCATCCTTAGCCTTGGGAATCTATCCAAATGTGATGACTGCAACAGTGAAACATGAAGAACATAGTACAGTTGTGTACACTTACCATAAATGTAGATGTTCATGTGTATTCACTGTTGCAGTCCTGGTTGCCCTCCAGCCCCCTGACTTCTATTGACTATACCTCTCTTCTTCTTTATTGTGCTTAAATCTTTTTGGTGTATTTGCTTTTTTGTTGGGGGTGTAACCTTGTATATAATTGCTTCCTATTATAAGGGCACCTGACATCTGGGGCAAGAAAAAACTGATGTAATGGTGTCGGCTGCATGCTTTATACCTCTGACTACCTGACGCCATGGAAGATGAGACAGCAACCGACACAGGACCCAACACTTTGATAATCACACCGACTGAGGGCTATTGCAAGTAGATAACCTAAATGTGATGACTGCAACAGTGAATACACTCGAACGTCTACATTTATGGTAAGTGTACACAACTGTACTTTCGTTATACCGACAGGGTCTGTGAATGTGGCACCATTAACCACTAGTTTGGCATATGGCTGTGTGCTGCCATTGAGTTTTCTGACACAGCTGTAGAAGGCCTTATGGTGATCTTTCAACTGGGAGGATATTTTAACCTCAAAGTTGGCTTTGCTTAACCTAATTAGACTTCTTAGTTGCCTATTTACTTTCAGATTGTTTTTGTCTTTATGGGAATTACCCTTCCTGATTTTTGTCATATTTTTTTCCTTTTGTTGTAGATCCTTTTTAATTTGGGATACCACCAGGAGAGTTTGTTTCTGGGTCTTGTTCTGGGCAGTGCAGCAGCATCTGTGCAGCCATTGACATGGTTGTACAGAGTTTCTGAGAGCAATTAAGCGTAGGCTGGTGTGTCCTCAAGGTTTGGAGGGGCATTGACTTCTGACAAACTCTCAATAGCAGGTAATTTGCCTTGGAATAGTTCCTGTTACTGGTTTTAATGGCATTATGGTGTTGATTTTGATTTCAAAGGAGACAGCTTTATGGTCATTATTGTGCTCATCATACTGAGCAGAAGTTCAACACAGCAGCCACAATGGAACTGGGGTAAAATGCAAAATGCCAGACTGCAGTAGTGAACACTATTGAACTAGCTGATAAGTTGCCTAATTGTAACATACAATATCTCAGTCCCACTTTGAGATTTCATGATGAAACTGTTATGCTGTACCCTCAGCATTTTAGCTATGAAAGCACCTAAAATTGTTGTCATACCCTTAGGGTTTTAAGCACATTGTCATACTGCATTTGATCACACCATTTTATTTGTTCCACTCTGCAGCATGCCATCTGTGTCATTTGGCAGATAACAGAATGACAATGCAGTAAAGAATTCTAGGCCATTATTGTAATTGCCATACTTAGGAGATATTCAGCACAATATCCACAGTAAAAATGGTGTATAATGCAAAATATCTGACTGAGACTGCAAACACCTGTGGAATAATGGATATGAGAGCTGTATATAAAATGCAATATCTCAGTCTCCCTTTACAATTACATTGCAATTCTTGCACTAGGGTCTCATCAGTATGAGTTCAGTTACAGAAATCTCCTGAGGTCCTGAGGTTGATTTTCTTCCCTTGGGTGTTTTATTTCAGCACTAGGCTAAATTTGACCATACCAGTATAGTGTGTTATCTGTTGCTTTTTTTTTTTTTTTGTCCAGACTGCTGGTCTAACCATTGGCTGCCAAGTGATGCTTCTGCTGCTCAAACTCCCAAGCACTCTACTTGATTTCGAGAAAAGGAAAGGGGAAGTCGAATATGGCTGAACTCTGGTACTGGCCACTGATTCAGGGACTACTAAATGATTGGGAAGGGTAATGCAAAAACAGTGTACTGAAAGCAGAGCGAACTGGCCCCTGTGGTATTATCCAGTTTGTAGTCTGGCTATTCTAGACCATGGAATGGATTATAATGCAAAGTGTTAGACTGTGGCAGTGAGAACCACTGAAATACTTGATGTGCTGCTCATATATTAAAGGTAATTTTTCAGTCACCATTATGAAGCTTTCAAACTAACTACAGCATATTATCCAACAGAAAGTACATATGATTATTTTTCTATATTTGGAAGCTTCATTGCAGCTCTACACTAAATTTTACAGTATCAGTTTAGATGTTGTACTCTATGGCACCAAGAAAAAAATAAATTTTCTGGTAAAGTTTGCAGGATTTGTACTCCTAATCTATTGATAACTTGATAAGAAAAATAACTTAAACCATTACTGTAATCTGCATACTGAGGTGAAATTCAACAGAACACCCACAGTGTAAAATGAGTATAATGCAGAATGGTTGTGACAGTAAAGGCATACAAAGACGAAACGTTTGCTGCATGTGCATGAAAGGCTGAGTCTCAGACTTTAAGGTTTTGTTATAAACTTTAAGCCGGTATCAGCATTGTGGCCAGCTATGACTGCTAGTCAAGTCAAATGTAACTTTGTCATTCAGCCATACACAAGTATACAGCCAAATTAAATTTTGTTCCTCCAAGCTCATGCACAAACAGAAGCACAGCAACACAGAAACAAAAAATACCCATATACAACAACAGTGAACGAGCCAACCTAAGGCACAGAAGCTTTAAAACAGCACAATTTCATGGACTCATCAGTCACCCCTGTACATCGCCTCTGTCTCCCACTCCATCACCAGCAACATCCAAGTCCCAGTCCTTCCTTCCGAAACCACAGACCCTCACAACCGCTGCTACCTGCAGGCCCAAATGTTGACAACCAGTTAAATGAACTTTCATCAATCTTAACCATCCACACTGTCATCATCACCACTTCTGTTTCCGACACCATCAGCAGTGTCCAAAATCCAGTCCAGTTTCCACAGACCTCACAGCCACCACTACTTGCAGACCTGAATGGTCACAACCAATTAAACAATTTTCCTCAAACTTCACTATCCATACCATCACCATCACCAGTTCCATCTACAACACCATTGGCAGCATCCTAAATCCAGCCTGTTAATCCTCAGACCCAACAAAAAAACAAATCTGATCTCTTTAAATCACAGTTGGCAGACAACGGCTACTGCATTCACTTCTGCATCCAGCCACTTGCCACTGAAGGCCCAAACTTCATATGTTCAACGTTTCCAAAACAAAGAAAAAAATTTCAATGAGGGACACCACACATTCACGCATGTCTTTCGAACGCCACTCAACCATGGGGCGGGCATGCAGACTCCACACAGAAGGCGCTCGAGCCGAGAATCAAAAGGTTGAACCTCTTGCTGTGAGGCGACAATGCTACCACTGCACCACCGCTGAGTGTGTACTTCTGAAAGATGGAGGGTATTGGATGGTTCAAACCTCCCATCTGAGCAATCTGCCAACTGAGTGCACCTGAAAATGAATGAGTCATGGAAACAGCACTGACTACAGGTGGTAATCCGTCAGGGGAAGAGTCATGTGGACCAGCTGCTTTAAGCATCAGCATCTTCTGGATAGGAAAACGTGGACCACCACATACTGTACACTGCATCGGAGCTGGCCACTTGATGCTGTAAAACTTGGCTGCAGGTGATTTGTTAATGACTGACATTTTTTTGCGAGTAGCAATGTTTGCTTCTGGGGTTTGAAGATAGCTCGTATTTATAATAGTTTTTAGATTTGGGCAGCACTTTTGGAAATTACCTTTTCTTGCTGTGAAAAGGACCATAAGAGTTGTATTCAAACTGAAACTTCAGCATTATTATTGACTATTTGGGATATAGGGGATTGTCCTCTGCTGGCTACAGAACAGTATAGATTCTGTTTTAGTAGTACTGGGCTGTAGTTTAATCTAGTTGTTGAGATTTATGAAATCTATGTAAAGAATCTGCTGTATTCATTTCAGGTTGAAGGATGGTCTGGGGAAGTAAATAAGCATCAGCTTTTACAGGAGTTTCAGAGCCTTAAATATGTGGAAAAAATGTATTAATATGGAAGAGAAAATCACAAGTTCCATTACAGCTCCTCAAAAAAACACAAGTGGGCAATGAACTCAGGAAAGAATAATTTAAAAGTTTTGACACAACCTGTTATCTGGATAGCCCGTAAACTAAGCTGCATATGTTTTGTGCAAACCCACTTAAGAACGATAGTTAAATAACAAGTGTTT
>NC_056743.1:1483568750-1483571250 GCF_019279795.1 Protopterus annectens | reverse complement strand
TGGTTAGGTACATACTAAAGGGGGCTTTGTACTCAATGATAGGTCTAATGGAACAATGACTTCCTTGGACTTAGATGCCATACCTTTTTTATAAGTTGCGCAACATAGAATGATTTCCTCATCACAGTAGACACATGATGATCAAAGGCTAGATTACTGTGTGTCTCCCTAAGTCCCCGATTACTGGGTCAATTCCAAGGGGTGTGTTGTCAGTATGATAGTTACCAGGGATGGATGACTTCCCAAAGGATACTATTATGCATTTCTTGGCATTTAGTTTTAGTTCATGGGTCTGAAACCAGTTGTTTCTGCGTCAGCCCCTCCTGGAGAACATTTGTGTTAATGTGAGATTCAGTGACAGCCCCTAATTTGCAAACATCTGCAAATTTAGTCAGCCAGAGACCACTCACATTGGCCTTGACTTCTTAGAAGTAAATGCCAAAAAAGAGCGGTCCAAGGATTGATTCTTGAGGGACTCCACTTGTGACTGGCTTCTTTGTAGAGGTGAACTCCCCAGTTCTAACTTCCTGGCTCCTGCCTCTGAGACAGTTGGCTATCCACTAGGAGACATACGAGTTTGTACCTCACCTCCTGAGTTTGTCAACAATGCCCGATTGGGGTATTAGGCAGTGTGAATGATCTTGCCCTCATCCATTGCTTTGGTGACCTTCTCAAAGAAGTCCAGGTTGAGTAGGCACAATCTGCCCTTGACGAAACCAAACTGGGTTGGGTCCAGTGTCTGGAGGTTTACTATATCTTTGTTGATCATCTCCATGATAATTCTTTCCATGGCTTTACATATAAAACTAGTGAGACTTATGGGTCTGTAGATGGCCCACCTTTGTGCAGAGGGATGACTGTTGCCTTTCTCCATTCATGAGACACAGAGCCTGTTTGGAGGCTACAGTTAAATAGCATGAAACATGACCTGGAATTACTATTTAGAAAGCATCCTTGGGATATTGTCTGGGCCCATTGATGCAGTGTTCTTGGTCTTGGAGGGAGCATTAATTACCTGTTCCATAGTAATAGTAGGGGTAATTATATTTGATGATATTCCCTGAGAGAAGGTTGAGGAGGAGAGACGAGTAAAGTTATTGTTGAATTTATCAGACAGGAGGTTTGCTATATCTTGTGGCTCGGTATAGGTGGCTCCATTTACAATGAGCTCTGCACACAATTGTGTATTTCATTTGAGGTTGCGGACATATCTAAAGAATGCTTAATGGTTGTCCTTGGGTTGGGAACCCTAACACCCCAAATTTGGCTTTGGTAGACTTTGTTTGTCCTCTGAGTTGTTTGTTTAGTTTGATGGGTGCTGCACCTCTTCATTTTTGCCACAATTTTCTTCCTCATCTTATACATTTGATTGATTTTGTGATTCCACCAGGGTGGCTTGTTTTTTTAATTAGTTCTGTACTTCTTCCTGGTGGATACAACTGCCTCTCTGCAGCTATTACCATGCTTGTACAGGGTTTCTGTGAACAGTTCTTTGTAGGAAGAAGTGTTCTCCAGGTTTATGGGGGCTTGAAATTTTGCCAGATTCTCCCTTAGTAGCAGGAGGTTAGTCTTAGAATAGTTCCTGAATATTCCTGGTTTAGCTGGGCATCCAGGTTTTATTTTTCCTTGAAAGGAGACCATTTTGTGGTCTGACATTACCAGGGAAGGCATTACAGTAGAGGGTGTGCAGCAGTCTCCCATATTAGTGAGGACCAGATCCAGAATGGTTGCACCCATGGTTGGTGTATTGACCATCTGGTCCAGAAAGTTTGTGTTTACAAAATCCAAGCATCTCTGTGCATGTACGTTTGATGTCGTATAGGATTCCCAGTTAATAGTGGGGTAATTAAAGTCACCCATGAATATGGTAATGTTGGTGGTAACTTAGGTTTATGTTAAAGATGCTCTTGTATTTACTGACGAAAAGGAGGATGGTTTCCTGGTGTCTTTTCTTTAGTACTTCAGTATACATAAGTAACATTTTGGAGTGTTCTCTAAAAACAGGTGATGAGCTTAGGGCTCACCCCCCCAGTCAGCAAAATTAATAGCCATTTTCAGTCGGTAACCCATGCTTATAACAATGTGCATGTGTAATTTTAATTGCTATTTGAAAGGGCTGCTGAAGGGACTAGAGTGAATGGGATGAAGGCTGCATTTATGAACCGATATATACAGTTAGCACATAAACTTTGAGTATATCATCTTCATGCAATGATTGATTGTTGCAGTGTAAGAATCAGAGTTGTGTAGTTTTTTGGGGGAAAAAAAATTTTCTTACTGAAGAGATCCCGTAAAATAATTTACACTCTGTGATGTTTAAGTAACAGAAGTTATTTTAATGCATTCTAGATGGAGGTAATGCATTCCTGCTAAGTTATGCATGCGTGTATCCATTGACTTCAGGAGACGAGGTGATCTTCATGGAGCTGAATGAAAAAGAACCCCATAAAACTCCTGCATGCTCATTACATTAGAGCTAAGCACAATGGAATTTGACCTG
>NC_056743.1:1483489513-1483568250 GCF_019279795.1 Protopterus annectens | reverse complement strand
TATATGTGTGTGTGTATATGTGTGTGTGTATATATATATATATATATATATATATATATATATATATATATATATGTGTGTCTGTGTGTGTGTATATATATATATATATATATATATATATATATATATACTTTTTTCTTTTTTAAACACACTTCCCTTCATCAAGACAGATGTCCCATTTGGATGGCTTGTCCGTACCTCTCAACTGTACAGATTTTCGAAGAATGTCCAGTTGTTTCATATTTTTGGTTGTCCTCATACAGTGTGATTTTCTGGAAAAACGTTAAAGATTTGAAGTCACTAAATCTTCTTCTTCTTCTTCTTTCGGCTTTTTCCCGGTTAGGGGTCGCCACAGCGGATCACCTTGTCCGCACATTGAATGGCAGTGGAGTTTTACGGTGTCGAGTTGCCAGCCCGGCGCCCAACCTTCCACAGAAGGCACACTCACATGCACACCTAGGGCCAATTTAGAGTGTCCAATCCACCTGCAGCATGTCTTTGGGATGTGGGAGGAAACCGGAGCACCCGGAGGAAACCCACGCGACCACAGGGAGGACATGCAGACACCGCACAGAAGGCACCCCAGCCGAGGATCGAACCGGAGAACCTCTTGCTGTGAGGCAGCAATGCTAACCACTACACCACCGTGGCCGCCCATTTGAAGTCACTAAATAATACCAAATAATGACAAATTTGAGTTTCAGACTTTATATCCTTCAGAAAATACATAATAATGCAAAAACTTTCTAAGTTTATAGAACAGTATTTAAATTCTGTACCTCTTTTGGGCCTATGTCACCCCATTCTTTCTGGCTTTGTCCAGATTTCTTGCACTGAGAGGTTGAGCGGTATGATGGCTACCAAAACAGGCCTTAACTGATATAAACCTTAGGTTTGCTGTGCTAATTTCCATTTTCTCACCTGCTTTCCATTCAGCAAAAAGTTAAATTGCTATCAGTCTACTTAACTTCTGTCTCCTCCCAGCAAGGAAGCCAACCTGCATGTTTATCAAATTACTTTTTCCATCCAGCCCATTAATTTTAATTTTCCTAACCATCTTTTATATTGTTGAACCCTTCTCTAGTTTTTGCTTTATAAATCAGTGTTGTAGATACTTGAATACTTAAAATTACCCTCTTTCTTCAAATTCAGTACATTTCCCATTTAAGTATTCTATCAGTCGTTTTGCTATGTTTCTCTCAATAATGTCACTTTGAAGACATTCTAGACAGCTGTTTAATGAACATCTTCCTTTTCTTCATCCATTGCCTGGAGTGTTTAGCTGGAAATACTGGCAACTAAAAAGAGCAAACTAAAAAGCTTTTAGGCACCCTTGAGACTTATTTTTTTTTGCTTCACTTTAACTGATAACACCAGGAAAAAGTCAGCTCAAGAATCTGAGAGGCTGGGATTTTGGCTGCAGACCTTAAAAGAGAATAATAATCCTACAGAATATTATATTCATAAAGTAGCAAAGTATTCTAAGAACTAAGCTGACATGGGAATGGAGAAAGGAGATTTTGCCATTAGGGATGACTGCAGTTAGTGAAACATACAGTAGGCAAGAGGGGGCTGAAATTTATTGGAGAAAACTGGCAAAGGAAACCAAGGTATCGGGACCAAATAAATAGAGAGAGAAAGGTAATAGAATGGGAAGATGTCAAGAATTTATTTGGATTGCAGATTAGAGACTGACATCATTTCTTGATAGGGATAGCAGAGTATAGGTAAAGAGAAATAGGGGATGTCCTAAACAAAAGGCCAGCACTGGGGAGAGTTTTTAGTAGAACCTACAACAGAAGCTGCTGTTTAAAAATAAATTAGTTCACCGTATAAAATATTGTGTGATAATTGTAAGAATCAGTCTGAGGTTAGAAAGGTTTGAGAAGAGATAATGAATAAGCAATTTAGAAAGAAGCAATGGGGAGATTTATCCTAATACCAAACTACTTGGGGTGAGATCGACAACAATCTACACTTTTTGATATCCATATCTTTTCAAACCATCAAAAAGGTTCATAGAAAAATGGGAGTTTATACAGACAAAAAAGGTTCCTCACTGATCAGGCATGAGTCATCCTTGCACAAACCCACCTGCTATCCACCCTTCTATATGCAGCCCCCCATTCTTATCTGTACCAGAAAAAATTACCTTGCAAGACTGGAGTCTTGCTATAGCAAAATTGCTAAGTTTGCCCAATTTCAGAACTCACCATTGCCAAGCCCTAAAGGACCTAAGGTGGCTTGAACTCCCCCACCTTCTTCTATATCATCAGCTTGTCACTACTTACAATATTCTAAAACACCGTGAGAAAACTCCCTGCTCGTAGCCATGTCCTGATTCCCTGTACTGCAAATAGTCTTCGCTCAAATGAAAAATCTTTACTCTGCATTTTCAGAGCCAGCAATACTGCA
Organism: Protopterus annectens; assembly: GCF_019279795.1. Classification (NCBI taxonomy): domain Eukaryota; kingdom Metazoa; phylum Chordata; order Ceratodontiformes; family Protopteridae; genus Protopterus; species Protopterus annectens. Next base: position 1,483,565,835 of record NC_056743.1, on the reverse strand, counting down.
GGGAAAGCCTTACTGTCCCATACCATAGCTAAAGCCTGGAACAGCTTTCCTCCTTCACTAGCAACCATCTCCACTATCAGCCAGTTTAAAGTCTCACTCAAAATTCACATGCCTAACACCTGGCTTTGCTTCTACATTTCACCTGCCTAGCTAGATTGACAAATGGCTCCTAACCTAGGTGGTATGATTTAATCTGACTAGCCATGCTACCTGTTTTACCTCTATCCAATGTTAAGTATCATTTAATATTTTTATGAATCCTAATTATGTACAAACTTATTGAATGTCTATATTGCTTCTATGCCTATTTGTTAATCGTTGTTAGTTGTCTGTACTTTAGTATACAAATCTCTACCTTTGTGTGTTTGAATTATTTGATGTGGAGCTTTTCTCCCTGGGCTTCTGCTGTAAACGGACCTGTGTCCAGTCAGAACTTCCCAGTAAACAAATGTGAAATAAATTATGCAACAAAATCTAGAAGAGTTAGGGTTTTGGCTTGGCAATATTACATAAATATTTTATACCAAAAGTAGACGTCAGAGAATTTTTCCTAGAGTAGGCAGCAAATATTGGGGTTGTGATGGGGAAGAAGGGAGATAACTGGAAACATGTACTCTGGGAGTCTAATGAGTTGGCAGACTTTAAAGATTCCCTGCATACAACTTTGTCAGATATACCAGGTATGCAAATTGGTATAACTAGGGAAATTATTTTTCTGAGTTGTGATATAGAAATCAGAATTGCCTAGAACACAGAAAGGCCTTGCTGAGTCTAATTATGGTGGCTGTTAACAAAAGCCATTACTAGGAAATGGAAATCCAAGTCTAAACCAACTGTACTAGATGTAGTGAATATAGTAACAGAAGTAAAACATCTGGAATCTTTAAAAAAGGTTAATAGTAAATTACATAGGAAAAAATGGGAATTGTGTGAACAATACATACAGAGGAAGAATGAGGAAAGGGAAGCATTTTACTTTCATCCCCCTCTCGCAGGTTATCGCTGCTTGCAGATTTGCAGCTGGACCCCCTACCCTCTGCTTATTCCGTTGCTGCTACTTAAATTGCTTAATTCTTTCCATTGCATGCTCAGCCTCATTAAATGTCTGAGCCCTCAGGAGAAACACAGAATACTTTAAATATGGCAGGATACTTCAGTTTAAATCTCACTTCAGCTCACCAATATTCCCTCATGACTGGAATAAATGTTTCACTTTTGTCTGGTATAAGCTGAGTAGTCTTTTTCTACAAATACTCTCTTTCAACACCTTTTTCTCTCTGCCACTTTTTTCTTAACATTTCCTTTGGATGGTAATGTTTTTGGATGGTATGTTTGCATCTTCACAGTTATGGGCCATGGCTACTTTGGTTTCATGGGATATAAACACTATGTAACCTCTCTGGTGTCCCACATCAGGACATACTAACAGTCTAATTGCTAAGATTGGTTTTCATAAAGCTTGTGCAATCTTTTCCTTCCAGCTTCTTAAGAATTTCTAACTTGATCTATCATCCAAATCAACCATTTTTGAACATGATGTTAATCATGTTTCACTGTTGCAGTCATTACACTTGGGTTATCCTGCTGGCAGGCGACCTGCAGTTAGCCCGAGTTCCAAAGTCTTGGTCCGGCGTCAGTTGCTGTCACCTCTTCCCTGACGTCAGTGCCCCAGGGGTATAAAAGTTGCAACCGATGCCATTTTCTTCAGTCTTTCTTGCCGCGCAGTGCCCGAAGCAAAAGCAGTTGGCAAGTGCCAGTCGGCCGACTCCTGAGATTTTCGAAATTGAGATTCAGAACCAAAGTCTTCAATAAAGTTAAGTACCCCGTTGGGGAAACTTTTTTTTTTTCTTGCTCCAGACCGATGTCAGTAAAAGTTAATAATTGTATTTCTTGTGGGAAGCAAATACCTCATAAGGACTTTCACTTTTACTGTATTCCTTGCCTAGACCCTGACCACAACGTTACCAGTTGTCTGTTTTGTGCTAGATTCAATAAACACACTATTAAAAATCGTTTTTTTTTTTGCTTTACATTACTTTGGCCGAAGGTTTAATTACATAATGCCGTCGGAACAACCGACGACCGGAATTTATAAAAAAACAAAGACAAAGAAAAGGACAGGCATCCAAGGTCCAAAACCGACAAAGCCTCTTCAAGGCCAGTCTCCGGTTTTCAGTGAAGCGCTTTTGCAGCCCCTGACACCCGCTACCTCAGAGCCACAGGCCATAACAGACCTCCACGTGGAGACACTGAGGCCTGTGGAAACTGTAGGTATTGGGCCTACAGAAACTATTCCCTCAGATGGGTCTGGAGCCGCTGAGCAGGCATCTGCTTCTAAGGGTGTTTTCAGACCTTCACGGCTTACAGTTAAGCCCACTACAGCAGCCAAGGCAAAGTCAAAAACACCATTAAAGACAAGGAAACAAGTACAGCATTCTCCAGAAGAGTCATCCATGCCATACAAACAGATGCTTAAAATGGCCAAAGACCTAATTACTTTAATCAGGGGTTCCCATCCCCCTCCTGACAAAAGGCCTAGGCAAGACACTGACTGATTCCTCTGACCAGGTTTCCATTTCCTCGGATTCCTCTTCTGATCAGGGATATTCTCTCCCTCCCTATGAGGACTCTGATGCAGAAGAGTCTATACCTTCAGCCTCTCCTCCTGAGGATTATTCTTTTGGGGAAACCCTGCACACCATGAGGGAGCATTTCCACTGGGAGAGCCAGGATTATTCAGAATCCAAGAAAAGGCTCAGACTTCCTTTTATTGCCTCAGCACAGGCCCCTGGCTATCCCCCCTGTGCTTGATATTGTTGATTGTTTTCTGTGAATCCAATCTGTCTCCTGGTTCTTTACCCCCTGCACCAGTCAAGTCAGACAGGTACTACAGGGTCCCTGACTCTCATAAATTTCTTTACAAAAACTTCGTTGCAGACCCAGAAACAATTTGTCAGGGTCCTAAAGGGGTTAAGGCTTCCACTGCTAAAAATCCTGTTCCCTCGGATAGGGATTCCAGAGCTCTGGACAAATGGGAGGGGGGGGGGGTTTACACTTCTGCTACTTTAGCTGTAAGGACTTTAAATTGCCAGATGTTCTTCATCTCACATTGCTGCAGTCCTTACATATGGGTAGTCCGCTGTCCTCGGTCGGCCCGAATACCAAAGTATTAGGCTGACGTCGGTCATGGGCGCTCAGATCTGACATCAGAGCGTCAGGGTATAAAAGCGCATGACCGACGTCATATCCTCAGTCTTTTTTGCCGCATGGTCCGATGCAGAAGCAGCGTTGCAAGTGCCGTTCGGCGTTCTGAAATTTTCGTATTCTGAGTTTCAGACCGAAACCAAGTTGGCTAAGTACCCGTTAGAATATTTTTGTTTTTTCTTGCCTCAGTTAATTCCGGGTGTCAGAAAAAGTGAATAATTGTATTTCTTGTGGGAAACAGATACCGCATAGGGATTATCACTCTCTTTGCATTCCTTGTTTGGGACCGGACCACGACGTAGTCGGGTGTCGGTTTTGTGCTAGGTTTTATAAGCGCACTATAAAAAGAAGGTTAGATTGTGCTAGATTAGTCTTTGGTAAGCGGTGTAATTATAATATGCCGTCGGATCCTCCGACACCCGCTTCCTCGAAGAAGCGCAAAGACAAATCCTTGAAACCTAGACAGGTTGATTCGTCCGTTTCGGACGCCGGTCCTGCAGAACCTACAGTGGAGCAGGTGGATCCGGCTGAAGTTTCTGTTGGGTCTCAGGGAGAGACTTTGATTTTGCAGGATGTGGTCTCACAGGAGTCAGGTCAAGCTGAAGGGGCCTCTCAGGTTACTGTTCTCCCTTCTATGCCTAAGGTGGTTAGGCCTTCTGCTACTATTTCTAAGGCTTCTTCTAAGGGCAGGTCTGTTTTGCCTTCCTCTGGTGTTCCTCCAGGTACTTCAGGGTCTGTGCCTAAAAAGCACATGCTTAAAATGGCAGAAGATTTGATTACCTTTTAATTAGAGGTTCTATGCCCCCTCCTGATAAGAGGCCTAGGGTGGAGCCAGAGTTGGAAAGTTTGGATCAGGCCTCAGATGACTCAGACTCTTCTGCTGAAGATATTCAAGATTTTCCCCCTTATTCGGATTCTGATGCAGAGGATTCCACTCCTTCTGCTTCTCCTCCAGAGGATTTTTCATTTTCAGAAACTCTGCATTCCATGAGGGAGCATTTTAAGTGGGAAGGACAGGATTTCTCTGATTCACGGAAGAGGCTTAGGGAATTCTTGTTTTTACCACAGCATAGACCCTTGGCTATTCCTCCTGTTTTGGATGTTGTTCAAGATGTTTTCTCGGAGGCTTCCCTTAATCCTGATTCTTTGCCTCCTGCGCCAGTTAAACCGGACAGGTATTACAGGGTGCCTGAGGCTTATAAATATCTGTATAAGAGTCCTAGGGCGGACCCAGAAACTATTAGTCAGGGGCCTAAGGGTGTTAGAGCTTCTGTTGTAAAGAATCTGGTTCCTCTAGATAAGGAAGCTAGAGCTTTGGATAGATGGGGTAAGAAGGTGTATACCTCTTCTACTTTAGCAATGAGGGCTTTAAATTGCCAGTTTCATATGTTGAAATATCAGAATTTCCTCCTTTCTCAGCTAAAATCTAAAGTGGATGCTTTGGCAGAGGGCATAGAGTGTAAAGAATTGCAAGATTTAGTACATGTCTCTGAACAGGTGGGTAAGCATTCTTTGCAATGTGGTTTTGATGCTGTACAGGCCTCTTCTAGGGTGGCTGCCACTGGTTCAGTTCTTCGAGGCACGCCTGGCTTAAGGATCAGAATTTGTCCGAGCATGTTAAAGCTAGAATTCTGGATGCCCCTTTACAGTCTGAAGTTTTGTTTGGTCCCCCTGTGGAGTCGGTTTTGAAGAAAATGGAAGACAAGGCTAAGTCCATGCAGACTGTTAAAGATTTTTTGCAGGTGCAACCTCCAAAGTTTAGTAGAAATTGGCCTACTAAAGGCGGACCTACCCTTCTTCTGATTCTCAGTCTAGGGGTAGATCTAGACATGGCAGGGGCAGAGCTCACAGTACATTCAGGCCTAGAACTTGGAGTTCACCTGCACAATCTGCAGGTGAGGGCAGGGGCCTGTCCTTTCGTAAACAGGCCCAATGACCTGCATTTTCAGCTGCCAGATTCTTCTTCCCTGGCAGCTCCTTTGGGAGGAAAGTTAGCACTCTTCAAGCAAAACTGGCTTTTAGTCACCCAGGACAAATGGGTATTGGACATTATAAACCGAGGCTACAAGTTCTATTTCCATACATTGCCTCCTTTCAAGGGCATGCCAGACGTTCCTCCTCGGCAAAGGATAGAGGCTCACAAGCAGATTTCTTTACTTCTTCAAATAGGAGCTATACAGCCAGTTCCTCTGTCAGAAGTGGGACTAGGATTTTATTCTCTCCTGTTTCTAGTACCAAAGAAAGGGAACACGTGGAGACCAATTTTGGATTTATCTATCTTCAGCACTTATCTGGACATTCCAAAGTTCAAAATGCTGACGTTACAACAGCTTTTACCTCTGTTGGGAAAAGATCACTGGATGGTAACTCTGGATCTCAAAGAGGCTTATCTTCATGTTCCTATCAGGCCCAGTTGCAAGAAGTACCTGCGTTTTCGAGCTGGAAGTTTACATTATCAGTTCTCTGCATTGCCCTTTGGCTTATCTACTGCGCCCAGAGTGTTCACGAAGGTTCTGGCTCCAGTGATGGCCTTTTTCAGGTTAAGAGGAATACAGATTTATCCTTATTTGGACGATTGCCTGATTATTGCACAACACAAAGACGAACTTCTGCAGCACCTACAGTATGTGATGGTAGTGTTAAGATGCCTAGGGTATTCTGTGAACGAAACAAAGTCCAGTCTAGTACCCTCTCAGGACATGTGCTTTCTGGGTGTGAGACTGAATACAGCTTCCCAGATGGCCTTTTGACCCCGGACAAACAAAGAAGCCTTTCTCTTTATTTCCATCAAATGTCTCTACAGTCCAGGCTGACTGCAAAGACAGTCCTTCAAGCCTTGGGGTTCATGGCATCTTGTATTCTGGTGCTTCCCAATGCCAAACTGCATATGAGGAAGCTTCAATGGTATCTCAAAAATGTATGGACACAACACTGCCAAGATCTAGACACTGTCATTCAGATAATACCTTGCATTCAGAAAGAATTTTTATGGTGGGCTCAGGAATGTCACCTAAACAAGGGACTCTCTGTGACCCGACCAGAGGCGAGTCAGATTCTAACTACAGATGCCTCGGACAAGGCTTGGGGAGCACACCTCAATGGAAAATGGGTGCAAGACACGTGGCCTGTCAGACTTCAACATTTGCATATCAACTTGAAGGAGATGTTAGCAGTCCAATTTGCATTGATGGCTTTCAAGGATTTACTTCACCCAGGACAGGTGTTGATTCAAACAGACAACACTACTGTCATGTGGTACATCAACAAGCAAGGGGGAACCCATTCGTACCCTCTTTGCAGGCAAGCGATGATTTTGTGGGAGACTGCTCTCAGTTTACACCTCAATCTTCAGGCAAGGTTTCTACCAGGAGCACAGAACTCCTTAGCAGATGTGTTGAGCAGACAAATTGTGGATCCTCACGAGTGGAAACTGGATCCTCATGTGTTTCAAAAGTTGACAGTGTTATGGGGACTCCAGACATAGATCTGTTCGCTTCTCAACTAAAATACCAGTTGCCAAAGTTTTGCACAAAATGTTTCATCCCACAGCTTGGAAGGTGGATGCTCTATCATTCAGTTGGAGTAATCTTCATGTCTATGCCTTTCCACCTCTGCCTCTCATTCCCAAGGTACTCTGAAGGCCAGAAAAGACAAGCCATCCATGATTCTGATAGCTCGGATTGGCCTCGACAGCACTGGTACCCACTACTGAGGAGTTTGGTACGGGAGCCTTCATGGCCTCTGCCTTTGATTCCGCATCTTTTGTCTCAGGAGGGCAATCACTTCCTCAATGTCAAGATTCAGTCTCTGCATCTCACAGCCTGGCATATTCTGTTTTAGACCCTGGAGGGTCTCAGCTTCCACAACAAGTTTTGAATGTTATTTTGGAGGCCAGAAGGCCTAGTACAAGGAAAGTTTACGCTGATAAATGGAGGAGATTTTTTCTTTGGAGCAGAGCGAAGGGCTTTGATGTTTCCAAGCCTGATTTAAGTGTTTCTCTTCAATATCTTACTGAGTTATTGGACAAGGGTTTGTCTTTCTCCTCGATAAAGGTTCATGCTGCAGACATTTCTGCTCACTATGACTGTGACCCTCCTTTATTTTCCCATCCTTTGTTTAAGCAATTTCTTAGAGGGGCAAAGAACATAAGACCCCCACGTAGAGCTCCTACTCCTGCTTGGGATCTCAATTTTGTGTTGGAAAAGCTTACTCTACAACCTTTTGAGCCTGCAGCTATGGTCGAGTTAAAGTATTTATCATGGAAGACTGCTTTTTTGTTGGCCATTACCTCTGCAAGAAGGGTTTCTGAATTACAGGCCCTTATGGCAGTGGAACCTTTCCTGATTTTTCATAAGGATAGGGTATCTTTGCGTACTAATCCTTCCTTTATGCCTAAAGTGGTTTCTAGTGTGGCCTTGAACCAAACTATTCATTTGCCTACTTTTTATGCAAACCCCCAAAATAAAGGGGAGAAGATTTTGCATACTTTGGATATTCACAGGCAGTTACGTTATTATTTGAGCAGAACTAAGGGGTGCAGGCAGTCTCAGCAGTTGTTTGTTTCTTTTGCTTTGGGTTCTCAGGGAAAACCTGTTTCAAAACAAACTATTTCTAAATGGATTGGGTTTTGTATTTCTTTCTGTTATTCCCATCATGGTAAGGAGATTCCGGCTGGAATCAGACCTCATTCCACTAGAGCTACTGCCACTTCTACTGCCTTTCTAAGGGGGGTAGCTACAAAAGATATTTTGGAAGCAGCCACTTGGAGTTCGGTACATACTTTTTCCAAGCATTACCACCTTCCTCTTTATTCTAAGTCTAGGGCTGGATTTGCCACTGCAATATTACAGGGCATTTTAGCAGCCCCTAATGCTTTATGATTTTGCCATCCTCCCTTTACCTCTGCTTTGGGATTCTACCCATATGTAAGGACTGCAGCAATGTGAGATGAAGAACATAGTACAGTTTTGTACCTACCATAAATGTAGATGTTCGAAGATCCACATTGCTGCAGTCCAATTTACCCTCCCTCCTTCCCCTCTGTAGTTTGGAATGGTTATATGGTTGGGGTGATGGTTGTTGTTGGACATGTTTTTGGGAGGTATCCTGTTTTTGGGCTGTGGCCTTTCTTTTTAGGGCCTTCTGACATCTGGGGCAAGAAAAGACTGAGGATATGACGTCGGTCATGCGCTTTTATACCCTGACGCTCTGATGTCAGATCTGAGCGCCCATGACCGACGTCAGCCTAATACTTTGGTATTCGGGCCGACCGAGGACAGCGGACTACCCATATGTAAGGACTGCAGCAATGTGGATCTTCGAACATCTACATTTATGGTAGGTACAAAACTGTACTTTTCACATGCTTAAATATCAACAACAGTACCTCATGTCATTGTTAAAACAGAAAATGGTTTCAAATTCATCAAGTCCTGACAGTAAGAAATGCAGGATTTATTGCATGCAGTTGAACAAGTGGGAAAGCATACTCTGCAATGTGGTTTTGATTCATTAGAGGCTTCTTGTAGAGCCGCAGTTACAGGCTCTGTTATCCGAAGGCTTGCTTGGTTGAAAGAACAAAGTTTACCTGACCATGTTAAAGTAAAATTATTGGATGCTCCACTACAGCATGATACTTTGTTTGGTGTTAAGGCAGAAGATGTGTTAAAGAAAATGGAGGATAAATCAAAGTCAATGCAGACAGTGAAGGATTTCTTACAGGTTCAACCTCCTAGATTTAGCAGAAACTGGCCTTCAAAAAATTGGTCCTTTCCAGTGAGGCCACAAAGAGGCAGCTACAGATGCCCAAGAGGCAGATATCTGTCCCAAGGCTCCTACAGACCTAAACAATGGGGTGCTTCAGCCCCCAAAGGAGGGGAAGACCAATCACAACCTTATAGGTAACAGTCCCAATGACTTCCCTCTACAAATGCCAAGCACATACCTTTTGGCAGCACCCCTAGGGGGAAAACTAGCACTTTCACACAAAAAATTGGCACATCCTGAATATTGTTTCTCAGGGTTACAGGTTCCACTTCCACATGCTTCCAAAATCAAAAGGTATGCCAGACCTGCCACAAAACCAATGGGCAGAGGCGCAAAAACAGATTGCTGCTCTTATGGACATGGGAGCTATTCAAAGAGTTCCACAGCAAGAACAGAGACAAGGATTTTACTCAAGACTTTTCTTAGTACCCAGAAAGGACAAAGCCTGGAGACCAATACTGGACCTGTCGATCTAAATACTTTCCTGGATGTTCCAAAATTCAAAATGTTAACACTACAGCAACTTCTGCCCATGCTGGGCAAGAAGGCTTGGCTAGTTACTTTGGACCTCAAGGAGGCATACCTGCATGTCCCAATCAGACAATCTTGCAGAAGATGCCTCAGATTCATAGGAGGCTCAATGCATTACCAATTCTCTGCACTGCCCTTTGGCTTATCTACTGCGCCCAGGGTCTTCACAAAATGCCTGGCACCAGTAATTGCATTTTGCAGACAAAAAAGGAATTCAAATATATCCCTACTTGGACGACTGCCTTATTCAAGCAGAGAGCAGGGACATTCTTCTGGCGTTTGTGAAAAGATTACTAATTTGCCTAGGGTACACAGTAAACAAAAAGAAATTAAAACTAGTGCCCTCTCAAGAGATAATATTCCTGGGTGCAAGCTTAAATACAACTGCCCAGATGGCTTATCTCACGCCAGACAAAGGCAACTGACTCATTACTTTCAAATGATGGCAACAAGGACCCAGCTCCCTGCAAGAAAAATTCTGCAGGCCCTGGGCTTCATGGCATCCTGCATTCTACTAATTCCATATGCAAAACTGCATATGAGGAAACTACAATGGTATCTGAAAAGTGTTTGGACTCAGCATTGTCACAGCCTGGAGACCATCATAACTTTAATTCCCTGCCTACAACAGGAGTTTCGATGGTGGTCCCAGGCCTTACCCACAGCCAGGCAGACAATCACAACGGATGCATCGGATTATGCCTGGGGGGCACATATAGCAGGAAAATGTATTCAGGGCACGTGGCCCAAGGAACAGATGCATCTTCACATCAATCAAGAGATGCTAGCTGTACAGAATGCCCCGACAGCTTTCAAGGACCTACTACATCCAGGACAACTATTAATAAAGACGGACAATACCACGGTTATGTGGTACATAAACAAGCAAGGGGGCACACATTCCTACCCCCTCTGCAAGCAAGCCATGGCTTTGTGGAACACCGCACTGATCCGTCAAGTACATCTGTAGGCACAATTCCTGCCAGGAACAAAAAATACACTGGCAGACGAACTAAGCAGAAATCTCATGTATCCTCATGAATGGAAACTAAATCCACAAGTGTTCAGCATGATAATGAGGAAATGGGGACATCCAGACATTGATCTTTTTGCCTCCCCTCACAATTACCAAATACAGAAATTCTGCACAAGAACTTTTCACTCTCAAGCATGGAAAGTGGATGCTCTATCATTCAGCTGGAAAGGCCTGACAGTCTATGCCTTCCCTCCAGTGCCTCTTCTTACCAAGGTACTCCTAAAAGTCAGACAAGAAAGGCCAAAAATTATCCAGATTGCCCCAGACTGGCCACGCCAGCACTGGTACCCAATCCTAAAGAGCTTGTCTCAAGGCCCAGCTTGGCTTCTACCTCAAATTCCTCATCTTCTGACGCAACAAAACAATCGGATTCTGCACAGTTATCTCAGAACCTTAAACCTGGCAGCATGGCAGACAATGTAGCCACTCAGACTGCACCTCTCTCTAAAGCTGTTATGGATGTCATTTTAGAAGCCAGGAGGCCCAGCACTAGGAAATTTTATGCAGAAAATGGAAGAGATTCTGTGCTTGGAACCAGGCACAAGGGCTTGAACCACTTGTCCCTAATATACCTCAGATTTTACAGTACCTAACTGAGATGCTGGACAAAGGCCTATCTTTCTCATCTATTAAAATCCATGCCTCTGCCATTTCAGATCATTAAAATACGAAACCACCTATTTTTTCACATCCTCTACTACGACAGTACCTCAGAGGGGCAAAAAATATAAGACCCCCAAGGAGAGCACCAGTACCAATTTGGGATCTCAATTTTGTTTTAGAAAAACTCACACTGCCTCCTTTTGAACCAGCCAGCACAGCTGATCTAAAATTCTGATCATGGAAAACTGCTCTGCTCCTAGCAATAACTTCAGCAAGAAGAGTCTCAGTTACAGGCGTTAATGGCTGTGGAACCTTTCATCATTTTTTATCAGGACAGGGATTCTCTTGGGACAAATCCAACATTCGTGCCAAAAGTGGTCTCCAATGTGGCCTTAAACCAAACTATTCATTTACCTACTTTCGACCCAAATCCCCAGAATAAAGGGGAGAGACTTCTGCATGCTTTGGATATACACAGACAGCTACGATTCTACTTGGACAAAACAAAAGCTTTCAGGAAAAACTGAGTAACTGTTTGACTGCTTTGTAATAGGCTTTCCTTGTGATCCTGCAGCATAGGCTACAATCTCAAAATGGATAAGACACTGCATCCGCTTCTACATGGCAAATCAGTGCCTAAGGCCATTAGGCCTCATTCTACCAGAGCAGCAGCAGCAGCCACTTTAGCAGCTTTTCTCAGTGGAGTACCAACCAAAGACCTTTTAGAAGCTGCAACCTGGAGCTCCGTGCACACTTTCGCCAAGCACTACCACTTACCTCTCTACTCTAAATCCAGATCAGGCTTTGCCACTGCAGTTCTGCAGGGCCTGGAAGCCTCTCCAAATCCAATTTAGACCCAGCCGCACAACCTCAGCTTTAGGATTCTACCAAAGTGTAATGACTGCAACAGTGAAACACGATGAACATAGTACAGTTGTGTACCTATCATAAATGTAGATGTTAGTGTATTCACTGTTGCAGTCCAGGTTACACACCCACCATTCCCCCTTTTCATTGCTGGGACTTTTCTGTACTTCTCAACTCTATACAACCTATGTGGTGTATTTGCTTGTAGATTAAGGAAATGTTTATAGTGATATATGCATGTTTTTTGGCATAATTTTATCTTCCAGCCTTCCTATTTGGGGGCACCTGACATCTAGGGCAAGAAAAACTGAAGAAAATGGCGTCTGTTGCAACATTTATACCCCTGGTGCACTGACGTCAGGGAAGAGGCGACAACAACCGACGCCGGGCCAAGACTTTGGAACTCGGGCCGACTGCGGGTCGCCTGCCAGCAGGATAACCCAAGTGTAATGACTGCAACAGTGAATACACTCTAACATCTACATTTATGGTAGGTACACAACTGTACTTTCTGTTGAGATGCCTGATTTTTTTCTGTCACTCTGTCCTTAATTTCCATTTCTGATTTTTGCAACTTGATCAATAGATTAGAATGATTATTTAGTGCTTCCTTTCATATTTCCATTCTGTTCTCATTTGATTGTGTACTCTAGTGCAGCACTTGCCTCACTTGCCTCAAAGACCTTCATGCGTTCTTCCATCAAAGTTTTTGGAAGTAATGTCTTGCATCTGCTTCCCACTCAGGCTGTGAAGAGTTCTTATCCAGCAAAACTTTCTCTTCTCCGTTTTTCTTTGCATTATATTTAGTTCTTCTGCCTTTTTCTTAGTTGGCATCCAGACAGAATAATCTTCAGGACAGCTCTGAATTTAAACAGACTCCTTACTGGCCTTTGTCAGCAATTATCTTATTTCCTGCTATAAGAGCCCCACTGCTTCTCATTTGACAGCTATTTTGGAAATCCTTATGACTGAATATTTTTTGTGATGCATGTTAAGTTCATCAGTGTCAAACATTTCAACATGCTTTCATACTATTTTATATTATATCCACAATATACAAATATAGGCGTCATATTACTGGCTTCACAATGAAAATCATCCATAACCATATAATATAGTGTACCAACCTGTAGGTTCTCTTAAAAACAATGTATGCTACCTCCGTAATAGATCTAAAAACTTCAGGTTGTTTAAAATCAACTTTAGATGTGAATTTAGCACTAAAATGTTGGATGGAAATATGGTCATAAAATTCAAAGAATTGTGTTAAACCATGACAGCCTTCCTTGCAATTAAAAATGAGTTGTGTATATTTAAAATAACCGACAACATGATTTAAAGAAAAATAAATGAATGCATGCATATGTTTAAGTTCATGTAAACCCATAAATAAATTTGCATGAGACCAAAGGGGACTTCCATAGTATTAAGTCGATTATAGTTGATCATTAAAAAAATGTCAAGCAGCAAGACTTTAAGCCCTGTTGGTGATCAGTCCTAATAAGTAAACTTAGTTCCATATGGTATGACAAAAAAATTGTCTTCACTCCAAACTAAATTCTAAAGTTTTTCAGTAAGCATTCCAAAATCTCATAAAAAGAAAGGTCGAGAACGTAGTACAAGAAAGGTAAAGAACGTAGTACAGGACATAGAACCTCCTGGCAGTTTTTTTTCATACTGTTCTAGAGCTCCCCCATAACATGAGGCAAAATGTTCTCAATGTAGTAGGAAGTCTTTGTGAAGAAATATTTTTATTAAACACCAGGTACAATAAACAATTCAGAGTTCTTTTGTTATTGACATTGACACATTTGATAAAAAGGCAAAGTATTATAAATAGGTGTTTTAAGGCTATTTAAATGTGGATACATTCATAAGAAATTTAGTAACATAAAAAATGTTGATTCTGAGTAGAAAGCAGCACCTGCTCGTTTTTGATATTTATTCCACTATAATGTACCGTCACCTTGATTGTGATTATTTAGAACATCTGTTCTGATGGAATTGCATATGTTTATTATATTACTGTTTTTTCCCGAGGTGTAACATCAGTGTTTGCATTCAGACTTCTGGTAGCTAATGGATTCAAGGGAATGTATGAGACATCGCGACATTTCTAGAAGAGGTACCTGTATGCCATATAGTTGGACAGCCTAGGCCTCAGCGTTGGTGTCTGTTGATGTTGCTCCTCATTCCTCCATTGTTACAGGCCCTTCCATTTCCAAAAGAACACTGTACTGACATACTTAAGTCTCTGCTTTAATTACTTTGAAAGTGCCTCCAGATCTGTAACTTTATAATTGTAAATTGTTAACTTGTGGATCCGACTCTTATTGATCCACATTACCCATCAGTTGTTGCTGTAAAATTTTAATCTCTTGTATTAGCTTTAGGTGTCTGGCAGAATGTCTTTCTATTAAGTGATGTCCTTCCATATCACTTTTGCAGTATTCTTCACCTAAGGGATCTCTTGCCAAGGATAGCCCAACAGTCGGCCAGTGTACCAAAGTCTTAAGCTCTTAAAGGCCATACATTATATGTATGCTGCCCTTGCACGACATAGAACATAAAGGTGACTTACAAATGCAAATATTAAGAACTAGATAAAAGTATTTTGCTGTGAGGCTTGAACAACACGGCAGGTAGGCTGTCAACTCCTATTCTACCCGCTCCAGATTGCGCAATATGGTGCCCTTTTCAGCCGAATGCACGCTTCCTTGCTGATTCTACCCTCCCAATCACCTAACTGGTCTTGGACAGCGTTTGTAAGGCTAGATGAGGCAACACTTTATCAAGCTATCTCGGCTTCAGATATCTGCATTTTCGTCAGTCTCACTTGGACTTTTTACTGTTTGCCTTAGCGAATAGATATTTGTGACTGGTATGGAGTGAATGATAACCCTGAAACATTTACTTGCTTTGTTTCACCTGCATAATGACCTCCACAAGCAACTCAACCTAGTAATCTTAATTTCTCAAAGCTTGGAAGATTATTCCTGGGGCTAATCCCTGGATTTATCTCCATAAAATCTTTTCCTTCTATATTTAGTTCACTTATAGCCGTAATATCTAACAAACTAGATAATGTCTTGCAAGGTTGGTTTAATTACCTGTCCTATTCAATGCCCACAATGTAGTATAAACAGAAGCCACTCAGGATACTTCTGGGCATCATATACAATTATAAATGTCTTTCTGTTTTTTTTTTTTCTCTTTCTTTCTCTTCTCCGCTCTTTCCATTCTCTCTGTGACTTGCAGTTCTTTATTGTATTACTTGCTTGTTATGTATGCACTGTTAAACACATATAAGTAAATACTGAACACTTTGGGATACATTGCCTTTTATTAGAGCTCAGTCAATTGTTTCTCAGTATTGTATCCTACTCAGTTAACTTGCATATTTGTTACAACCTGGTGGTGTATTTTTCTCATTGGCCAGCAAGTCTTATTCAACTTGTATATTTTATTCTTTTATTCAATTTTTTTTTTTTTTTTTTTTTTTTTTTTTTTTTTTTTTTTAGAATAATAAAATGCCCTTGAGGCTGTTTTTTTGTCTCTTAACCTTGCCCATTTAGAGGATGCTCATGGTTTTTTGGAAGTGGGGTTTAAGATGACCAGTCTAAGTATGAGTATACTTTTGTACATATGTTTAGTGTATTTGTTCTTATTAATGTTTTTTTTCAAAAGGTTAAATGTGGATTGTTTACCTGCACTGACACAAATGTTGTTTAAACTGTTCTGTCAAACATATCTAAGTTTTACTCCGTCAGGGGGATTCAGGTGGTTAGGCACCGGGTTTTGGCTGAAGGAGTACTATCTTAACAGTTGTAATTCTAAACATAATGGATCACAGTACGATGTGGACCTCCCATAACCAACGTTTCTCATACTTTTAATTTAACTATTTACTTATTTGCTGTAGTGGGACATTTCTCTACAAAATGGGATAGTAAAGGCCTTGACCATTCAATCCCTCTATATCACGGACAATGGTGTGGACCCTAGCTTCTTGAAACATAAGGGGACTACAAAATAAAGCTAAAAAGTACTTGCTAATGCACCTTATGTTTAAATCTCAGGCCAGCGTCTGTTTTTTGAAAGAAACACATATTCTCAAAGAGGACTGGGGGAAGGAAGTTAATAGAAAATGGATAAGATCTATTGTAGCTTGAACTCAAAGGGGGTGGCCATTATAATCAAAAAAGAGTTTCAGGGGGTGATCACAGAAACTAAACCAGACAAAAATGGAAGATGGTGCCTTTTCACATCCATGAACCCAGACTGACAAACTAGTTCTTTTCTTAAATCTTTATGGCCCCTGTACGCAATAACAAGATTTCATTATAGAGATCTTTAACATTCTTTGCACGTTCCAAAATCACCAGTATATAATAGGTGGAGACTGGAAAGCAGTCATAGACCCAGCCTTGGATCGCACAAGTAATTCGACCTCATACAATCTCCAGGCTTCATTAGCTCTGGGGGAACTAATGTTCGATTTGAACTTTGTAGCTCCAATCTCATTTAGTGGCAATTTAAAGACAACATTTATACATGCTACTCGAAATACTACAACACCTGGTCGTGCCTGGATTTTTTCCTAATTTCAGAATCCTTAACTAATCTTGGGTTAAACTTTCATACAGAGCCTAGATTCCTATCAGATCATGCCAGAATCTCTCTCAATCTAACCTTCACAAATAGAATGCCTTTGAAACCCATCTATGGTAACTGGATGTTAAACAATAATTTACTCTCTTTTTTTAACAACGTCATAATCCAGGAAATCTGTGACACCTTGGCAGACCTTGACACCAACCTTGAGTTGTCTCAAATACCCCTAGACATCCAATGGGCGGCTTGCAAAGCAAAACTGAGAGACCTTAATCCAAAAGGCTTCATATTACAAAAAGGTTAACGAGAAGGAAGTTTAAACTGATTTCGAACCTAACTAACGTAGAAAAGAAACCTAAGATAAGTCCAGACCCTGCGATAGAAATCTTGATTAAGAACACTCAGAGAATTGCTAGAACTCCACCAACAAAATTATTCCCTCCAAGAACAAAAACTCATAGCTACCTACTCCGAATGGGCACAAATTCCATCTGCGACGCCAATGAGAATAACTAATAATAAACCTGGTTCTTCCAGAATCTCCATCCTACATTACCAAAATAAATTTTATAAATCAAACTCAGAAATCATAGCGTAATTCTACACCCTTTACTCGGATATTTATGGTAGAAAAGGAGCTAACCCTATCTAAATTCTCATATGAAGAACTGCTGTCTGAATGCCATTACCTTCTCGTCCCTGAATGAAAATCAAAGAACTTTCCTTTCGGCACCTCTCGAATACCAAGAGATTCTGGATGTCATTAGCAATCTTAAACTTGGCAAATCCCCCAGTCCTGATGGTTTCACTACTAATTTCTATAAAGCTTTCAACCGAAGAATTTCTTCTATTCTTAAGTGTTTAACTTCATTAAAAACAATGGGATAATCGACCTGCATTGGAATAATTCAAAAACAATTCTGATCTTGAAAAACAAGCACAACAAAGCTAATCCCCATAACTACAGGCCCATCTCCCTAATAAATGTAGTTATAAACATTTTCTCCTCTATCCTGGCCAATAGACTTAGTCATGCCTTATTTAATATCCTCAGATCAGGCAGGTTTTATGTGTAACAGGCGCACATGGGATAACACCCTCACTAGACTCCCTAATGCATATTACAAAAAACGACAAGAACCCGATTTATGCTTTAACACTAGATGCCTGCAAGGCATTTGACAGGGTAAATTGGGATTTTTTTGTTCCTAACCATCTCTCATTTTAACATACTTAAAGATTTCTCAGACACAATAAAATTACTGTACAATAATTCCTCCACCTACATATATGTGAATAAAAGGATGTCCAACCCAATTAGGATTACAAATGGAACAAGACAAGGTTGCCCATTGTCTCCCTTCCTCTTTTATTGAACCTTTTTTCCTATATATTTCGCAACACACATACCACTTGATACCCAAAGTACTAAATACTAAATTAATGCTATCTGCCTTCACTGACTACCTTAATTTATACTTTCAATATCCCAACACTGACCTGGGAAAAATCACAAATGCTATTAATAATTTTTCTAAAGTTTCAGATTATAAGGTCAACCAAAAGAAGTCGCATATTTTCCCAATCGACCCTTCAAGCCATAAATTCAATTATTTCCCGGACTCTCCTTTCCAAACAGCCTACCACCTTAATTATCTAGGAATTCGCTTTGAACACAATCAAGCTTTCATGATCCAGAATAACCTCCATAGAGCATGGTCCAAAATACTACAAGACCTCCACAGATGGCAGCACATGAATCTTACTTTGTTATCCAAAGCTGCGATAGTGAAAATTAATGTTCTGCCCAGACTTCTCTACCAGTTTAATGCATCAAACCTTATTATTCCAAACAGTCTCTTTTTCTAGAATGAACAAAGAATTAGCCAGATTTATCTGGTTTCCTAAATCAGTCAGGATATCCTACTCAGAGTTGCTTACCCCAAGGTAAAAGGAGGCCTCAGTCTACCAGATCTCCAACTGTATTACATGATTATATGTGCTAATAGAATTGTGACTGTATCAAATTTTAACCAGGACGATCATAACACATCCCCCTCCTGGGTAAAAATCTGGCACCAACACGTAGTCATCAACAACATTAACCTGAAAGCGCTCCCTTTTCTTTCCCTCTGTGGCTATTAGTACTTTTAAAATAAGCAATACTTTGAAACACAAGATCAGATTATTCCAAAATCTGATAAGATCCATTAATCTGGATAAAACCCTTCCTGTTCTCCGAAGACAAAATCCAACCAAAAAATGTGAATAATTGTAAACTAATCCAACAAAGAGCAAAGTAAATGTCCAGGTACCACAATCATGAAATAAATGATCCACTTTATTGTAGAATGGTGGTTGCTCCTGTGATTTATACAATAGTGGATTATTTCTTTCAAGATTGTGGTACCTGGACATTTACTTTGCCCTTCCTGTTCTCCAACCACTCCATCTAAATCCAGACATTAGAATCAACAACAAACCTGTCAATCTCACTGACTTCCCCCTCATCAAGGATTATTCGGTTTGGGATCTTTTCAAATTTAAGAACAAAAGTCTCCCTGATTTACATCTAATTCTCTAAGTTAATAACAAATACACAGTTATCCTTCAACTCAGAGAATTAATATCATCACAATTCGGCAATCTACTCACCAACTGCCAAGACAACATATTGTGTGAAATTATAACTAATCTCTCGAGTTCAGAGATAATGTTCTCCAGATCCTACAGCCTCATCAACTCTCTAAAACATAACTCTGCATGCCTTTTTTCCAAGTACTGGGATAAACAGGATACCAAATTCACAGAGGAACAAAAGTTAACTGTAGTCAGAAACACCATAAAATTATCCTCCTTTAAGAAACTCATTTATACACAATTAATGATCAATAATAACTCCTATTTTACACCTTCTGTTCTCAACAGATTTGACCCCAAAATGTCCCCTTCTTGCATGTGCTGTTCTTTTCCAAAGACTGACCTTTTACATATATTATGATTCTGTAAACATACCCGCAAACTGTGGTGCTCTTTAAAAGTACGCCTAGAAAAAATGGGATATCACAAATCTACTCTCTCTCTCTCCTGGGAAACAGCCATACTACACATCCCCAATCTCAAGTTATCTAAATTAAAACAACATGTATTAATTACACTTTGTCCTCTTGTCAAATTATACATCACTAAAAACTGGTTAGATCGTACTAAACTTTGTTGGAAGGGATTCAACGAGATGGCAGTTAAATACATTTTAGCGCAAAAGCTGATCCTAAAAGGGCTGGAAAAAAGCTTACTATCATGAATTCTGGAAACTCCTACTTGACCAAATTTTAAGTGATTAAGTTGGAGGGCCAGATTCTGAGATATTTTATAACTTCATTACCCTGGGTTAAATGGAGTTCCACTCATGTTTTTTAAAGACTCGTTTCTTCTCTCTTACCCTATTCTAATTGCACGGTAGCACTTCTGTGAATTTTGTAAGTATAGTATATAATTTAGTTTTTATATATGTTTAGGTAGTTTAATTCCTAGGTTCATAGGTAGGTACTAGGCTATTGGCCCTAGGGCCTATACAAGCCTAGCCAAAAAGGTACCCTGGCTTTCGCCACCCAAGAAAATTATTTTCCTGTGCCCCTGTCAAGCAGAACCACAGAAGTGATCCCCAGGGTGAATTTCTTATTACCCATGCAATCATCAAGATTTTTCTTGAGTGCTAATGAGGAGCTCTGTTTGACATAGGTAGTCTGTTCCAGAGTATGGGAAGTCTCTGGGACAGGAATCTATCCCTCCAGCATGTTCTGTTTATTGTGTTGACAAGTTTTAGGTCCCTAGAGCGTGTAGCTCAGAGGGATTGGGATTTCTTTAAGTGGAGCATGTCCAACAGCTCTGCTTTTGACATAGCTTTGTATGTTAGGCAGAGATCACCTCTGAGTAGGCGATATGTGACTGAGTAAAGCTGGAGTTTTTTGAGTTGGTCTGCATAAGGCATCTGTTTGAGGCCAGTAATCTTCTTTGTGAGGTATTTTTGCGGCCTTTCCAGTTGTTGTCTTGTGAGGTACATGCCAAAAGGGGCGTTGTACTCTATAATGGGTCTAATGAGTGATGAGTAGAGGGGAGCAATTACTTTTTATTTTTTATTTATTTATTTTTTTTTTAGAAACCTTTTGTGATGAGGTGTGCCACATAGAAGTATTTCCTGACAACTGTGGCGATGTGATTATCAAAGGTGAGACTACTGTCCACCTCTGTCCCAAGGTCTCTTATCACACTTTCGGTGTTAAGTAGACTACTGCCTATGTGGTAGTTCATGGGTACAGAGTTTTTACCAAAGGGGATGACAATGCACTTTTTGGCATTGAGCTTGAGACCATGGCTTTGACACCAGGCATCTGTCTCAGTGAGGATGTCCACATCGTTAGTAGTTTTGATTATGGCACCTAGTTTGCAGTCCTCTGCGAATTTAGTTAGCCAAAGACCTTCTGTGTTAGCCTGTACTTCAGGGAAGTAGATGCCAAACAGGAGAGGACCCAGGACTGAACCCTGTGGTACTCCACTTGTCACTGGTCTGAAGTCTAATTTGGAGTCTGCCACTTTCACAGTGTGGGTTCCGTCAGTAAGCCAGTTGGCAACCCATCTTGTCACTTGGGGATTTATACCTAGTTTAGTGAGTTTATCTATAATTCCAGAGTGGGGGGTGGTGTTGAACGCCTTGGCGAGATCTAGATAGGCTGTGTGAACCACTTTACCCTCATCTATGGCTTTGGTGACTACTTCAGAGAAGTCTTATCAGGTTTAGGAGACATTATCTGCCTTTTACAAACCCGAAGTGTGTGGGGTCCAAAGTTTGGAGATCTCCAGTGTCTTTGAGTTCCATGATACGTTCCATAGCCTTGCAGACCAGGCTTGTCAGGCTAATGGGGCGGTAGTTCCCGGGGTGTGTTGTGGCCCCCCCATTTGTGGAGTAGGATAACAGTCTGTCACGGTGCACCATTCAATGGGCACAAAGCCTGAGGTGAGGCTATGATTGAACATGGTACTTGGGTGGGGGTGCCAGTTCATTTTGTAGTTCGTGTAGAAGGCAGCCTGGGATGTTGTCAGGTCCCATGGATGCTGTGTTCTTTGCTTTGGAGAGTGAGATTTTTACCTGTGCAGCTGTGATTTACAGGAACTTTGCATTCTTCCGGTATAAAGATGGGCCTTTTAGGGGGTGAGAGGGGGGTAAAGTTAGCACTGAACCTATCTGCCAGGATGTTGGCAATATCGGTTGGTTCTGTATATTTAGTGTCATTGTGCTGTAACTCATTGCAGATCTGAGTGTTGCCATCGAGATTCTTGACGTAGGTATAGAATGCTTTGTGGTCGTCTTTAGAATCAGTGGCGATTTGTTTTCATAACTAGCTTTGGAGGATTTTATGAGGGATCTCAGCTTCTTACTGAGGCTGACCAGGGAGTTCCTCCAATCGTGGGATTTTACTGTTTTTTTTTTTCGCAACAGTTTCTTTCTTCTGTTGTAGAGTTTGTTTATGGCGGAAGACCACCAGATTGGTTTCCTTTTTTTGGAGGATAGCATGATCCATGCACTCGTGTAAGTGCTTATAAAGTTCTTGTTTCCATTCCTGCCTTTGTATACAATGATATTTTACCTACTCATGGAAATTATTGTAATGGTTTTGGTATCTGTAAAATATCAATAAAAAGTTATTTGAGAAAAAAAAAAAAAACTTTTTTGCCTCCATCTAAATGCTATTATCGAACACTGGTCTGATCACCTTTCTGCTGTGCTGGTTACCAAACCATGTTTTCAGGTAACTGCCACAGTGGAGTTTCTTCTCCTTTTATTCTTGCTTATTATTGTTCATGTCACCCAGAAAGGGAAAATGTCAGTGTGGGAGGCAGATTCCCCATAAAGACGGTCATGACCGGTGTCTTTTTTTTTTTTGGGGGGGGGGGTGTCCCACCATCGTACGCAGTAAAGCAGCAAACATGAATGGCAGAATTTCTCTCTGGGTTTATTCAATGCTTTGATGGCCTTGAAGTCACCTGAAAGGATCTGTTTCCTGCTCCCCCTAGTCTTCCACTCCAGTCAAGAGGCCTAGGAAATTGGATTCCTCAGATGAGGATCTGGACTCTGGGAAGAATCCCTGGCTTATTCTTCCCAAATTTCCCCTTGGACTGCAGTTTGGAGGAAGATTCCTTATGTCCAGACTCCCCTTTGGAAGAGTTCTCCTTTGGGGGGGAATACCATTGCCCGTATGTTGACCTATTGTAAGTGGGATTGTTCCCAGGTCTCTGATATTCAAAAAAAGGTACTAATGAGCTCCTACAGATGGAGTCTACCAGACCATCTGCTGTACCTCCTGTTCTGACTGCCCTTTCGGATGCCTTCTCGACAGCTTCTTTTATAAGTGTCCTGTAATGTCTGTCTCTTCTGGCAAACCATCCAAGTTGTTGCTGTCCACCAAGCTATTGCCTTGTGATTAAAGATAGAGACATGGAAAGGTTGGGCAAGAACATTTACACTGCTACCACTTTGTCAGATTCGTAAACTACCAGATTCATATGGCCAGATATGTTTTGCCTGTTCTTTCTCGAATTTCTGAGGTGGTTTGTAGCTTTCCTGACTCTGAGGGAAGGCTTCAGCTCTTTCTCTACTGGGTTCCACTTCACACATTGTCTGCCATTCCGTCGAATGCAGCTGTGACGCAACTAATGCCTCTTCCAGGGCTGCTGCCTTTGGCTCAGTTATGAAGTATTATTCTTGACTTTGTCTTCAGGCTTTCCCTGATGACATTAAGACCAAATGGTTGGATCTCCTCTCGATAACAAGTCTTTTTGGATCAGGTGCTGCTGACCTTTTCAAGTCCCTCCAGGACAAGAGCAAAGGTTTGCAGGAACTGAAACATATATTTGTTTCTCCCATTTAAAATTTTCAGAGGACCTATCCTGCCAAGTCTGCCTTTGTTTGTAGGCAGTCTTGCCCTTCCCCCAAGGGCAAGAAGGGTTCTAGGAGTGTGCCTGCTAAGTCTACTGAAAACTCCTGCCTCCCAGAAGCCTTCTTTTTAGGACAGGCCTGGTTCTGTTTGACAGTTTGATTCCTCCTTCACTCGGCCAGCTACCCTAATCCCTCTATTTTTCCCCTCTCTCTCTTAAATTGGCTATAAATCACTTCAGACTCTTGGGCTCTGTCCATTACCTGTCAGGAGTATTTCATGGTTTGGAAGTCCCTTCCTCCCCTTTCAGGCATTTCTCAACCTCCTCGGGAACAGCTGCCTCATTTTCCATGGGTTCTTCACTCTCTCTTGGCTCAGGGCACCATTTAAGCAGTGCCTCCCTCCCAGGTAGGGAAGGGTTTTTAATTCCAGAATGTTTTTCGTTCCACAAAAGGGAAGGTACATGGTAACTAATTTGTATCTTTCCCTGCTGAGCACCTTTGTCAAGATTCCTTATTTTTGAGACAGTATTCCTGTGGAAGTTTGGAAACTAGGAAGGGAAAACACTGAAAGATCTGGAAAGTTTTTTGTTTAACAACATTTTAAGAGGAGGAGAAGTAGTATCAGCATCCTGAAAGAATGTGGTGATAGCTGTGATAGCTGTAGAACCTAAAGAGGGTAAAGATCAAGCTTTGAACAGGGCCATTTCAGTACCAAACCATGATTTGTAAAGTGTTTTGTCTATAATGGCTAAAAGAATGGCAAAAGTGATGCCAAAATTGGTAGAGATGTATCAGTGTAGTTTTGTGGAAGAGAGACTAACATTTGACAATGTTAACAGAACATTGATGATCCAGAGGGAAATGGCTAACATGTTTTATACCCACTTTATAGACAGCATAGCTAAAATAGTTATAGGCTGTAACGCTATTACAAATGTTAACTCCACAGATTATCATCCCACCCCTCTCCCAGACATCCAGCTAGGACAGCATCTCCCCTCCCTCCCTTCCCAAAACACATGAGCACCCAATACCCAAACTCCTCCCTTCTCTCTACAGCACGTATCCACTACATTAATATGTAAACTTCTCAAACTAAAACCTTCTTGTTCTTCAGGTAGTCTCCCATCAGAATTCTTAAAACTTGCTGTTGAATCTATTGCTTATCCCGTCGGCATACTTGTCAGTTGATCCATCCGTGAATCCCCAAGTCCCAAACATCTGGAAGCAATCTATAGCCTCTCTCCACAAAGGAGGTAAATTAAATGAACTAACCAACTACAGATCCATCTCTCTGTTATCCTCTCTATCAAAACTATTCAGTGTGTACACTTGCAATTACTAATCTACTTTATCCATAACAACCTTCTTACACCCAGTCAGCATGGCTTTAGGCCTGCAGACAGCACAACCACCACCCTCCTCTCCTTTACTGATGCAGTAAAAACCAGGGATTCCTGAAAGTTAACCTCTGTAATACTACTAGATATGTCAAAGGCCTTTGACACAGTATTACATGACAAACTTCTACAGCAACTCTCTTCATTAAGATGCTCACAACCCACCCTAGAATGGTTTAATAGCTATCTAACTAATGGACAACAATGTGTTAAATGGCAAGATCACCTATTGCAAAATCAGACTAACAAACAGGAGCCCCACAGGGGTCCATACTTGGACCCCTCCTGTATCTCTATCAGTAACCTCCAGACAGCCTCCATGCAAAGCACTTTAATCCAATATGCCGCTGATTCCACCATCATTTTCTCATCTAACAACCTATCAGACATTCTGCAAGTAACACACACTGCCTTTACCTCAATAGAATCCTGACTAAATGAAGCACAGCTACTGCCCAATCCCAACAAAACTCCTACTTTTTTACTCCTAAAACATTCTCATTGAATTTAAAATGTTTTCCCTAAACAAAACAGAGATTGAAGTTGTAATATATGCAAAGCTTCTAGGCATCACCATAGATAATAAACTTGCATTCGAGCAACACATACACAACACTGTAAAAAAAAAAAAAATTTGTTTCAAACTTAGCACAGTCTACAGACACACAAACTTAATGGCTCCATCAACCAAAAGAATCGCAGCCAAAAACCAAATTCCACTCCTGTTATAACAAGATCATCAAATTTGCCACAGGCTTGCCATACCACTTCCACCATTGCAAAGATGTCAGAGCTAAACTGGCTTGAATTTCCACACCATCTTGACTATCTACAACTAACTGTTGCACATAAAATTATATGCAGACCAGATGCCTGTCCCACCTTATCTGTCCTGCGTTATATTCCTACCAGAACTCTCCATTCTTTAGAGAAACAATTAAGTGTTCACAAACACAGTAGAAGAGCTGGCTAGTGTCTATGCTGTAGCTAAACTGTGGAACTGTTTATCAGAAAACATTACCAGTGTAGATAATCCCAAGAATTTCAAGACTATACTTTAAAACACCTGCTTAACTCGCTCAAGTGCCTATGCTCTATATAACCCACACCTCTCCCTCTTAATTTCCCATAGTCCTCTTCCTCCCAAACTTTCAGTGCAGTCATCCACCTATGCCCCTCTGTGTTTACTAACTCACTCACCTCACTACCTCATACAAACTTTTATCCCTTGTTTCTACCCACTACCTCTTGCACCCTTTTCTACTTTCCTTCGGATTTATTTCTCGGCTCTCATCTCCAACATCTCTCAACATCCAATATCAAATCCATACTTTCTCCAGTATCTTTCAAATATTGCATTACCTATTCTTGAATCTGCTTATAATCTTCACTAAATGTGTTTTTTTTTTTTTTTGTTTTTTTTTTTGCGTATGTCTTTCATATATATTTTCATATACCACAACTCCCACTGTAAAGTGCAGTCTTGGCACCTCCATTATAACTCTTGTACATTGTAATATAACAATTTCTGTTATTTTACACGTTTTTCTTCTGTTTGTGTTTTACATAAATGTACTGTTTGACTTGGTTTATGTTAATGTTAAATATTCTTGGAGCTTTTCTCCCCGGGCCACTGCTGAAAATGGGTTTTTGGACCCAATTGGACTTTCCTGGTCACCAAATGTCAAATAAAAAGCAGAATGCAAGAAAATATCACTGTTGTTGGTTGGTCTTGATGCAGAGAAAGCATTTGACAGAGTAAGCTGGCAGGGCAATGGAAGCATTTGCATTCCTTGATAAAATGATGATAAGGTTGATTAGGAGGATATATGAGGGAATGGAGGTGAAAATTAAAGTGGATGGGTTTCTCTCCAGAAAAGGGATCCCCCTTTATTTGCATTATGTTTAGAACCACTGGCAAAAAAGAGGCTCAAAATTCAAGGATATAATTGGTATGGTAGTCAAGAAAAGCTGGCTCTGTTTACAGATGTTTTATACCTGATAAAACCAGAAGAGGACATTAATGTTATGGAACAATTTGAAACAGTTTCAGATTTTTTCGCGATACAAAATTAATGAAGCTAAACCAAAGGCAATAGCAGTAAATTATATACCCACACACAAATTGGTTCAGCAATATCCATATTTATGGGGACATGATAAAATGAAGTATTTAGGAGCATGGATTAAAATGATTCTGGTGTAACAGCTAAGGATATGCAGGAAGAGACTAAACAAAAGATAAAACAAAAACTGTGACTGGAAGCTTTGTTTTATGGATATTAAGATACAAGCAATTAAAATATGTTTAGTCCCATTAGTCTTGTACACAGGTCAGGCATGTTTTTATAAACCAGAGGAGAAGTTGTGGATAGCAATTAATAAAGAGCTGAAGGACTTTTGTCTGGGAGGGGAAGACTGCAAGAGTCAAGTAGGATGAGCTGGTTTGTCCAGTAGGTCAGGGTGGATTGATATTACCCGATTTGAAGGGGTATTTCAGAGCTACACAGTTAAGGCTCCTATACACAGCACAAGCAGAAAACTATAATTCAAAGTGGAAAAGGGTGATGATAATGAAACGGGTGGGGCTCAAGAAACAGAGAGACTAGGATTTTGGATGCAGGCCTTTAAGGCGAATAACAGTAATACAGAATATTATATCTTTAAAGTAGCAGAAAGTATTCTAAGAACTAAGCCAACATGGGAATGGAGAAAGGAGATTCTGCCGATAGGGATGACTGCAATTAGGAATACAGACAATAGACAAGAGGGGGCTGGAATTTAATGGAGAAAACTGGCAAAGGATCCAAGGTATTGGGAGCAAATAACTATAGAGGGAAAGATGATAGGATGGTAAGATTTCCAAGAATTTATTTGGACTGCAGGTTAGAGATGGTCTTCCCTATCAAGGATCGATATCAGAGTACATGCAAAGAGAAAAAAATAGAGGGTTTTGAAGTGAAAGACCAGCACTGGTAGAGTTTTTAGTAGGATCTAGAAAATAAGCTACTGTTAGAAAGGAATAACTAGTAGAGCATACAAAATATTGCACGGTAGTTAGTATAAGAATCTGCCTGAGGAAGTTAGAAAGGATTGCGAAGAGAGATTGGATAAGCAATTTACAAAGAAACAATGAGGGGGTATATATTTGTCTCACAAATATGCAACAATTTCTAGAAGATTTAGGATTTTTTACTTGGAAATGTTTAGATTGATATTTTTATACCGCAAGTAGACTCAAGAATTTTTCCTCCGGTAGACAGCAAATGTTGGAGGTGTGTTGGAAAAGAGAGGCAATTAGGATCATATTTTCTGGGAGTCTAATGATTCAGTAGATTTTAAAGATTCCCTGCAGACTGCTCTATCAAAGGTACTGGGTGAGTAAATTGGTGTAACTAGGGAAATAATTTTTCTGAGCTACGTAAGAATCGGAATTGCCTAGACATAGTAAGGCCTTGCTAAGTCTAATTATGGTGCCTGCCAAAAATGCAATTACTAGAAAATGGAAATAAAGTCTAAACCAACTGTACTAAAAGTAGTGAATATAGTAACTGAGATAAAACTGGAATCAGGATATCTAGAAAAGGGAAGGAGCAAACTACATAGGGAAAAAAAATGGGAATTGTGGGAACAGTACGTACAGGGGAGGAATGAGGTTTAAAAGAAGGCAGGATTTGAATGAGCTATATAATTGACAATGATTGGGTAGATTGCAAGTGATGTTATCCCTTCATATATTGTTTTCTCTTCTTCTGCAGGCCTTCCTGGTCACTCTGGATCTCGAGGATGCATACCTTTACATCCTTATTCCTCCTCCTTTTCAGGGAATGTTTACATTTCTCTCTCTCTCCCTTGTATTTTTAGCTATCTGCTGTGCCATTTGACCTCTATTGCCTCGCTTCTGTCGCTGCTTTTTGCAGTATTTGAAGTATTCAGATTTTTTGCTATCTAGACAAACTGCTTATTCCAGCTCCTTCTCCCAGCAGTCTGCTTCAGGATCTCGAGTTCACTAACTTGCCTGTTACATAGCTTGGAGTTCACCATAAACCTCCAGAAATTGGTTCTGACACATTCCCAGGATCATATCCTTGGCTGCATGCTTCAGACAGATGTTAATCGTGTTTCACTGTTGCAGTCATCACTGTTGGGTTCTTCCTGCTGGCAGGCAGCCCTCGGTCAGCCAGAATCCCAAAGTCTGGGTCCGGCGTCGGCTGTGTACACTCACCCTCTCTGACGTCAGTGTGCCAGGGGTACAAAGCTCCCAGCCGACGCCATGTTCTCCAGTCTTTCTTGCCGTGCGGTGGAAGCAGTTCACAAGTGCCGGTCGGCTGACTCCTGTTATTGGTGCTTCATACCGAAGACATTCTTCTTTTCAAAGGGGTTGGGAGGGTGACCTAATGGTTAAGGTGTTTGCCTTACAAACACAAGGTGCAGGGTTTGAGTCTCACAAGGGATAATTGGCTAGGCTTACAATGGCTCACAAGGGCAATTAGCCTAGTACTAACCTATGAACCGAAGTACCCTGTTGGGGAAACTTTTTTTTCTTGCTCCAGACCGATGTCAGAAAAAGTTAATAATTGTATTTCATGTGGGAAGCAAATACCTCAAGGATTTTCACTCTTACTGTATTCCTTGTGTAGGCCCTGACCACGATGTAGCTAGTTGTCGGTTTTGTGCTAGATTTAATCAATGTACTATTAAACGGAGATACGATTTTGCCTTTCATTACTTTGGGAGGCGATTTAATTATAACATGTCGTCGGACAAGCTTCCGACTACCGGAGTTCATAAAAGGCGCAAGGATAAGCATAGGCCTCTGTGGTCCAAATCAGACGACAGTTTACAATCAGAGCCAGCTGCCGGTTCGGCCGTAGTCAGTGAGGTGCTTTCGCAGCCCCTGTCATCTGCCATTACAGAACCGCTTGCCGTAACGGACTCCCACGAGGAGCAGACTAGGCCTTCGGATATTCCAGGTGCAGGACCTTCGGATAATGCTCCCTCAGATGGGTCCGGAGCCGCTGTGCAGGTACCGGCTTCCGAGGGGGTTTTCAGGCCTACGCAGCTTCAGGTAAAGACAAAGACTCCTAAAACAAAGACTCAAGCCCAGGCCTCCTCTGATCTGGGACCTAAATCTCAAAAACAAATGCTTAAAATGGCGGAGGACTTGCTAACTATGATTAGGGGTTCCCATCCCCCTCCAGACAAAAGGCCAAGACAAGAATTGGATTATGAATCCTCTGATCAGGTATCTATCTCTTCAGTGTCTTCCTCTGAACAGGATTATACTTTCCCTCCTTATGAGGATTCTGATGCTGAGGAATCCATTCCTTCAGCTTCTCCTCCTGAAGATTACTCTTTTGGGGAAACTTTACATGACAGGAGGGAACATTTTCACTGGGAAGGACAGGAGTACTCTGAATCTAAGAGAAGGCTTAGGGATTTCCTTCTTCCCCAACACAGACCCCTGGCTATTCCTCCTATTTTGGATATTGTGGATGTCTTTTCTAAGTCTAATTTAACCCCTGACTCCTTTCCTCTGGCCCCTGCTAAACCTGATGGATATTAGAGTCCCTGACTCTCGCCAGTTTCTATTTAAAAATCCTACTGCTGATCCAGAAGCCATTTCTCAGGGTCCTAAGGGTGTTAAGGCCGCCACTGCTAAGAACCCTATTCCATCAGATAAGGATTCTAGAGCTTTGGAGAGATGGGGGGGGGGGAGTGTACACTTCTGCTACTTTATCTATTAGGGCTTTGAATTGTCAATTTCATATGTTGAAATATCAGCAATACCTTTTGTCTGTTATGAAACAAAAACTGTGTACCATTTCTGCATGTGCAGACAATAAGGAATTGCAAGATTTGAGGCATGCTACTGAGCAGGTGGGGAAACATACCTTGCACTGTGGTTTTGATGCTTTGGAGGCCTCTTGCAGGGCGGCAGCCACTGGCACGGTCATTAGAAGGCATGCTTGGCTAAAGGAACAAAAATTGCCTGATCAAGTAAAAGCAAAATTACTGGATGCTCCTGTTCAACATAATGTTTTGTTTGGCACTAAGGCTGAAGAGGTTATAAAGAAAATGGAGGATAAGGCAAAATCCATGCAAACGGTTAAGGATTTCTTACAAGTTCAGCCTCCTAGATTTAGCAGAAATTGGCCAGCTAAAAATTGGTCCTTTCCCAGCTCAGACAGGCCTCAGAGGGGTAGATATAGATGCCCCAGAGGGAGGGCCCAAGCACAGACCTCTTATAGACCTAGACAGTGGAGTGCTTCCACCCCCAGGGGTGGAGAAGATAGGTCTCAACCTTATAGGAAACAGGCTCAATGACTCCCCCTGCATGGCTCCAGGAACCTCTCTCCTGGAAGCTCCTCTGGGAGGAAAACTTTCTCATTTTCACTGAAATTGGACTTGCATAACCCAAGACAAATGGGTTCTAGGTGTAGTTTTAAGAGGTTACAAATTCCACATTCACACCTTACCAAAACCAAACGGATGGCCAGACCTACCAAAAACTCAATGGGCGGAGGTATTAAAACAGGTGAGGTCCCTCATGGCTATGAGGGCCATAGAACTGGTTCCAAATTCAGAGACGGGACAAGGCTTTTATTCAAGACTCTTTCTAGTTCCCAGAAAGCAAAATACTTGGAGACCCATCCTGGATCTGTCAGTCTTAAATACTTCCCTGGAGATACCAAAGTTCAAGATGCTTACTCTGCAGCAGCTCCTGCCAATGTTGAGCAAAAAATGCATGGATGGTGACATTGGACTTAAAGAAGGCTTACCTACACATTCCCATCAGACAGGAGTGCAGAAGATACCTCAGGTTCAAGGCAGGCTCGAAACATTACCAATTCTCTGCGCTGCCCTTTGGCTTGTCTACTGCGCCCAGGGTCTTTACCAAGTGCCTGGCACCAGTAGTAGCTTACTGCATCAAATTTACCCTTATCTGGACGACTGCCTTATTCAAGCAGACAGCAAGGACATCTTACTCCAGCACCTGGAATTTGTTCAGAATCTACTCAAGTACCTGGGATTCACTGTGAATGTAAAAAAGTCAAATTTGGCACCCACTCAGCAGATAACTTTCCTGGGTGCTCTTTTAAACACTACAACCCAGATGGCATTCCTGACGCCAGAAAAACTACTGCTGGCTTCAACTTTCAAAAGCCTGGTGTTAATGTCTCAGCTAACTGCAAGGAAATTCCTGCAGGCTTCTGGTTACTTGGCTTCCTGCATCCTACTCATACCATATGCAAGACTGCATATGAGGAAGATACAATGGTACCTAAAAAGCGTATGGTCCCAGCATTGCCACAGTCTGGAAACAGTGATTGCTGTCTTGCCTTGCCTGCAAAAGGAATTTCATTGGTGGGCCACGGCATGTCTTCAAAACAAAGGGAAAGCCTTCAGTCTACCTCCAGCCTACCAAGTGATAACCACGGACGCCTCGGATTATGCATGGGGAGCCCACTTGCAGGGGAAAGGCCTGCAAGGTTTTTGGACAGAGGATCAGAAGCATCTACATATCAATTTAAAAGAGATGTTAGCTGTACAGAATGTCCTCTTGGCTTTCAGGGATCTTTTACAGCCAGGGCAGCTACTGATACGGACAGACAACACCACAGTTATGTGGTACATAAACAAGCAAGGGGGTTCACACTCCTACCCCCTTTACAGACTAGCCATGACTCTGTGGAACACAGCACTAGCTTGCAAAGTGGATATACAAGCTCAATTCCTGCCAGGGAAACAAAACACTCTGGCAGAGACAGCCTGAGCAGGAACCTGTCAGGATACACACGAGTGGATGCTAGACACCCAAATATTCAAGATGATTACAGAAGCCTGGGGCTGCCCGGACATAGATCTATTTGCATCTCCTCACAACTACCAGTTACAGACTTTTTTCACAAGGACATATCACAAGCTAGCATGGAAAGTGGATGCTGTCTCATTCAGTTGGAGGAACCTCTCGGGGTATGCCTTCCCACCACTACCTCTTCTACCAAGGGTGTTATTAAAAATAAAACATGACAAACCCAAAGCTGATCTTACTAGCCCCAAATTGGCCTCGACAATTTTGGTACTCAACACTGATAAATCTATCCCAGGAACCTCCTTGGATTCTACCTCAGATTCCAAATCTTTTGTCTCAACATCAGGGCCAGGTCCTGCACTCTCATATCAAAACTCTCAGCCTGGCGTATTCAGGGTCTATAATTAATCCTACCCTTTCCAAACAGATTATGGATGTCATCTTAGAAGCCAGAAGGCCTAGCACTAGGAAATCTTATGCAGGTAAATGGAAGAGATTTTGCACCTGGATGCATGCTCAGGAATCGGATCCTCATATTCCATTGATTTTGCATTACCTAACAGATATGTTGCATAAGGGTTTATCTTTTTCTTCCATAAAAATACATGCCTCAGCTATCTCTGCACATAATACAGATCCTCCAATTTTTCACATCCACTTCTGAAACAATATCTCAGAGGAGCAAAGAATTTAAGGCCCCCTAGGACTCCTTCCATTCCTGCCTGGGACCTCAATT
Source organism: Protopterus annectens (assembly GCF_019279795.1). Classification (NCBI taxonomy): domain Eukaryota; kingdom Metazoa; phylum Chordata; order Ceratodontiformes; family Protopteridae; genus Protopterus; species Protopterus annectens. Next base: position 1,483,532,328 of record NC_056743.1, on the reverse strand, counting down.
ATGTCCTGGAAAAGCTTACTCTGCCACCTTTTGAGCCTGCTGCCACATCCGATATAAAGTATTTATCATGGAAGACTGTTATCCTACTGGCTTTAACTTCAGCCAGGAGAGTCTCGGAGTTACAAGCGCTCATGGCTGTGGAACCTTACATTATTTTTCATCAAGACAGGGTTTCTTTGAGGACTAGCCCTACTTTCATGCCTTAAGTGGTTTCTAAAGTGGCTTTAAACCAAACTATTCACCTGCCTACTTTTTTCCCTAATCCACAAAATAAGGGGGAGAGAATCTTGCATTCTTTGGACGTACACAGGCAGCTTCGCTTTTACCTGGACAGAACCAAGGATATCAGGAAAACAGAACAACTGTTTGTTTCTTATGCAGCAAATTCCCAAGGCAAAGCTATTTCAAAACAGACCATTTCTAAATGGCTTGCTCATGGAATCAGATTTTGATGTTCATCGTGCATACAGCTGCAGTCATTACAGATGGGTTATCCTGCCGTCAGGCGGGTCCTCGGTTGGCCGAATTCCAAAGTCTAGGTCCGGCGTCAGTTGTCGTCGCTTCTTCCCTGACGTCAGTGCGGCAGGGGTATAAAAGAGGCAGCCGACGCCATTTTCTTCAGTCTTTCTTGCCGCGCGGTGCCCGAAGCAGAAGCAGTTCGCAAGTGCCGGTCGGCCAGCTCCTGAGATTTACGAAAGTATTTCAGCCGAAGTCTTCTTGAAAGCTAAGTACCCCATTGGGGAAACTTTTCTTGCCTCGGACCGATGTCAGAGAAAGTTAATTGCATTTCATGTGGGAAGCAAATACCGCATAAGGATTTCCACTCTTTCTGTATACGTTGCTTAGGCCCAGACCACGATGTCTCGGCCTGCCGTTTTTGTGCTAGATTCAACAAGCGCACTATTAAGTTCGCCCTTCACTATTTTGGCAAAAAATTTAATTATGTCTTCGGATACTCCGACTCCAGTTTTGAGCAAAAGACGCAAAGGTAAGGACCGACATATAAGGTCCGCACAGACTACTGAGACCACACTAAGGCCGACTACCGGTTCTCCAGTGCTCAGCGAGGTGCCTACGCAGCCCCTGAGTACTGATGACACTACATTACCGGTGTCTTCAGTACCCGAGGTCGCAGGCTCCTCGATCCCCCTTCTTACTGCAGATACCGACGCCACTCTTGGTGGGGAAACTCAGAATTTAGACAGCCCTGCCATTTCTCAAGGTGTCTTCAGGCCTTCCTCCTTCTCTATTAAAGCTTTCACTAAATCCAAAGCAGCCATGAAAACCACAAAACAGGGTCCTCAGACCCCCTCTCAAGGCCCCATGCCTAAAAAGAAGATGCTTAAAATGGCTGAGGATTTGATTACTCTTATCAGGGGTTCTCAACCCCCCTCTGACAAAAGGCCCAGATTAGAGGAAGACTACCCTTCCTCAGATCAAGCTTCTATTACCTCAGAACATTCTGAGGACCAGGATTATGCCTATTCTCCTTTCGAAGACTCTGATGCAGAGGAGTCTATATTCCCTCGGTCTCCCCCCCCCCCCCCCCGAGGACTACTCTTTTGAGGAAACCCTGCATACATTGAGGGAACACTTTCACTGGGAAGGCCAGGATTACTCAGATTCCAAGAAAAGGCTCAGGGAATTTCTTCTGCTTCCCCAGCATAGGCCCCTGGCTATCCCTCCTGTTTTAGACATTTTGGATGATGTGTACACAGAAGCCAGCCTTAATCCAGATTCTTTGCCTCCATCTCCTGTTAAACCAGACTGGTATTACAGGGTTCCTGATTCTCACCAGTTCCTATATAAAAGCCATACTGCTGACTCAGAAACTATTTCACAGGGTCCCAAGGGAATTAAGGCTTCTACTGCTAAAAACCCATTACCTTCAGAGAGAGATTCCAGAGCTTTAGAAAGGTGGGGGGGGAAGGTGTACACCTCGGCCACTTTAACCATGAGGGCATTAAACTGTCCGTTCCATATGTTGAAGTATCAACAGTTTTGTTATCTCAGTTGAAAAGCAAAATGACACAACCACAACAACCAGATTTAAAAGAGTTGCAGGATTTGTTGCATGGTGCAGAGCAAGTGGGTAAGCATACCTTGCGGTGTGGTTTTGATGCTTTAGAGGCCTCATGTAGAGCTGCTGTTACCGAGTCTGTTATACGTAGGCATGCTTGGCTTAAAGAGCAAACCTTACCAGTTCATGTCAAAGCTAAATTATTAGATGCACCTCTTCAAAAAGATGTATTGTTTGGTGTTAAAGCTGAGGAGGTACTAAAGAAAATGGAGGAAAAAGCGTAATCAATGCAAACAGTGAAAGATTTCCTGCAGGTACAACCTCCACGTTTCAGCAGAAACTGGCCTTCAAAAAATTGGTCCTTTCCAGCCACGGACAGACCTCAAAGGGGCAGATACAGACGCCAAAGGGATAGAGGGCAACCTCAAGGATCTTTCAGAGCCAGACAATGGCAAGCACCAACCCCAAGAGGTGGAGAAGATAGATCAGTCATTTAGAAAACAGACGCAATGACTTCCCCCTACACCTGCCAAGCAAAGCTTTAATGGCAGCACCTTTGGGCGGAAAACTGGCATAATTCTCGAAAAATTGACATATTGTTACAAAAGACAAATGGATTCTGGACATTATAGACAGAAGCTACAGGTTCCACTTTCACACCCTTCCAAAAATGAGAGGCATGCCGAACCTGCCACAAAATCAAAGGGCAGAGGCACAAAAACAAATTTCAGCTCTCATGGACATGAAAGCGATTCAAGAGGTACCTGCAAAAGAACAAGGTCAAGGGTTTTATTCCAGACTATTCCTGGTACCAAGGAAAGACAAAGATTGGAGACCTATCTTAGACCTATCCATCCTAAACACATATCTACAGGTGCCAAAATTCAAGATGCTCACATTACAGCAGCTTCTTCCCATGCTGGGCAAGGAGTCTTGGCTGGTAACATTGGACCTCAAGGAGGCATACCTGCATGTCCCTATCAGACAAGATTGCAGAAGATACCTCAGATTTCTTGCAGGTTCAACCCATTACCAATTCTCTGCATTGCCCTTTGGCTTATCTACTGCGCCCAGAGTGTTTACGAAATGCCTGGCATCAGTAATCACCTTCTGCAGACTACAAGGAATACAAATCTACCCATATCTGGACGACTGCCTGATCGAAACGGACAGCAAGGACATACTACTGCAGCACCTGGCGTTTGTAATAAAACTGTTGAACTTCCTGGGACACAGTCAACAAAAAGAAATCAAAACTAATACCCTCTCAACAAATAAGTTTCCTGGGTGCCAGCTTGAATACAACCACCCAGATGGGCCTACCTCACGCCAGACAAACAAGGGCGATTGTCTCAATACTTCAGCAAAATGGCAACTTTCACCAGGCTAACTGCAAGGAAAGTCCTGCAGGCTCTGGGATTCATGGCATCTTGCATCCTACTAATCCCATGCGCAAAGCTGCATATGAGGAAACCTCAATGGTACCTAAAAAACTTAGTCTCAACACAGCCACAGCTTGGAAACAATTATACCACTCATTCCATGCCTTCAAAAGGAATTTTTGTGGTGGGCTCAAGCTTGCCAAAGAAACACAGGTCTCCCTTTCGGTGTACCTCAAGCAACTCAAATCATCACAACAGATGCCTCAGACTATGCCTGAGGATCATGTATAACAGATCAATGCATTCAGGGAAAATGGTCCCAAAAAGAGAAGCACCTACACATCAACCAAAAGGAAATGCTAGCCATGCAAAATGCTATTATGACCTTCAAAGACCTACTGCATCCAGGCCAGCTATTGATAAGGACAGACAACACCACAGTGATATGGTACATAAACAAACAGGGAGGAACTCATTCATACCCCCTGTGCAGGCAAGCCATGACCCTATGGAACACAGCACTGGAATTGCAAATTCAACTACAGGCACAATTCCTGCCAGGCAAGGAAAAAACACTGGCAGACAACCTAAGCAGAAATATGACAGATCCACACGAATGGAAGTTGCATCCTCAAGTTTTCACAAAGATAACTCTGGCATGGGGACAGCCAGACATAGATCTCTTCGCTACCCACAGAAATTACCAGTTGAAAAAATTTTGTTCAAGGACCTATCATCCATAGGCCTGGAAAGTGGACGCACTTTCTTTCAATTGGACAACATTGACAGTCTATGCCTTCCCGCCTCTTCCTCTGCTGCCCAAAGTTCTATTAAAAGCCAGAGCAGAGAGGCCGAAAATGATTCTCATTGCTCCAGACTGGCTAAGACAACACTGGAATCCGCTTCTGAAGAGCCTGACACACTCCCCACCATGGATCCTACCTCTAGCCCCTCTTCTGTTGTCCCAGCACAACTACAAAACCCTTCACAGCAAGCTCAAAACCCTAAATCTAGCTGCATGGAGAATTCCTTGATTTCCCAACAGTTTCTCCTCTCCAAGGAGGTGCAGGATGTCATCTTGGAGGCCAGAAGACCTTCTACTAGAAAGGTCTACTCCGCCAGCAGAACTACAATACTTGTCATGGAAAACAGCCTTTCTTCTGGCTATCACCTCAGCACGCAGGGTTTCTGAGCTACAGGGCCTCATGGCTGTGCAACCATTTATCATTTTCCATCAGGACAGAGTTTCCTTACGAACCAACCCTACCTTTATGCCAAAGGTAGTATCCAGTGTAGCTTTGAATCAGACTATCCACTTACCTACCTTTTATCCTAATCCACAAAACAAATGGGAAAGACTACTACATTCCTTGGACATTCACAGACAACTTTGTTACTATTTGGACAGTACAAAGCCATTCAGGAAATCCTAGCAACTCTGTGTCCTATGCTACAGGTGCTCAAGGAAAGGCTATTTCCAAACAGACAATTTCAAAATGGATAGCCCACTGCTTACGCTTTTGTTACTCATTTCATGGAAAAACTGTGCCTGCATGCATCAGATCCCACTCCACCAGGGCCACAACTACCTCTGCAGCCTTCTTCAGGGGGGGGTCCCTACCAAGGACATTTTGGAAGCAGCCACTTGGAGTTCAGTCCACACTTTCTCCAAGCACCATCACCTTCCACTATACTCTAAATCTAGAGCGGGTTTTGCCACAGCTGTCTTGCAGGGCATCCTCGCTCCTCCTACTTCCACTTAGTGCCTACCACCCCTACTTAGCTTTGGGATTCTTCCCATCTGTAATGACTGCAGCTGTATGCACTATGAACATAGTACAGTTTCGTACCTACCATAAATGTAGATGTTCGAGTGCTCATACAGCTGCAGTCCAGGTTACCCCCCCTCCATCCCCTCTTAGGACAGGCCTTATGACAAACACCTTATCATACAACCTATTTGGGGTATTCTCTTATGGTGTATTTGCTTGCAACTACTGTTTTTTGATTATTCTATATTGCATGTTTGCATAAATTTATGTTTTGCCTTCCTTCTGGGAGCACCTGACATCTGGGGCAAGAAAAACTGAAGAAAATGGCGTCGGCTGCCTCTTTATACCCCTGCCGCACTGATGTCAGGGAAGAAGCGACGACAACCAACACAGGACCTAGACTTTGGAATTCGTCCGACCGAGGACCCGCCTGACGGTAGGATAACCCATCTGTAATGACTGCAGCTCTATGAGCACTCTAACATCTACATTTATGGTAGGTACAAAACTGTACTTTACTCTCATCATGGAAAGCAAATCCCTGGAAAAATTAGGACTCCCTCTACCAGAGCTGCTGCTACTTCTACCTTTCTCAGGGGAGTTCCTGCCAAAGATATTTTGGAAGCTGCAACTTGGAGTTCAGTGCATACTTTCTCTAAGCACTATAATCTCCCTCTTTATTCTAAGTCTAGGGCAAGCTTTGCTTCTGCAGTCTTGCAAGGCCTTCTAGCCACCCCTTCCACTCTATAACCACCACCCTTTATCTCAGCTTTGGGATTCAACCCTACAGTGATGACTGCAACAGTGAAACACGATGAACATAGTACAGTTGTGTACACTTACCATAAATGTAGATGTTAGTGTCTTCACTGTTGCAGTCTGGGTTACCCACCCTCCTGTCCCCTCTTATACTTTTATTGGTGTGGTTCCCTGCTTCACCCTTCTTCTGAGGTGTATTTGCTACAGGGTATGGGGTTTGTTGTATGTTACATTTTTGTTTTACTTTTAGCCTTTACTTTTGGGCATCTGACATCTGGGGCAAGAAAAACTGGAGAACATGGCGTCGGCTGGGAGCTTTGTACCCCTGGCGCACTGACGTCAGGGAGGGTGAGTACACAGCCGACGCCGGACCCAGACTTTGGGATTCTGGCTGACCGAGGGCTGCCTGCCGGCAGGAAGAACCCAACAGTAATGACTGCAACAGTGAAGACACTCTTAACATCTACATTTATGGTAAGTGTACACAACTGTACTTTCCCATGCTGGAATCTCTGCCTACCCCCCAAAGCTCTGTCTCTAGTAACATTTTTCTAATCCCTTCTTCCTCTGTCATCTCTTACAGCCAGGGGAATTTCTCATGGTCATGGGGTTCATGGCTTCCACCATTCCCTTGCTCCCTGTCGCCAGACCCCATATGAGGAAACTCGGTGTGGCGTCAGCATTGCCACCCGTTGGGAGTTCCAATACCCTTCCTTCCCTGTCTCAAGCTCAAGCTTCAGTGGTGGATTCATCAACTTCCTCTCAACCAAAGACTTCCTTTTCAGGCTTCAGTCCCAACCCAGATGCTCTTAACAGATTCCTCAGACAGGGGGTGGGGTGCCTTCTGTGGCCACCTAAAGGTTCAGGGTCTCTGGCCTCCTCCTCAGAGGTCAGACCACGTAAACATGAAGGAGATCAGAGCTCTGCTTCTGGCTCTGTAAGCTTTTCATTCCCCTTTTCATCCCAGGCCTCTCAAAGTTTTCATAGACAGCACAGTGATGTGGTATGTCAACAAGCAGGGGCACAAAAAGTCCTGTCTTCTTTGCAGACTAGCTCTTCAGTGGGATCTAGCTATCCAGTGTCAAGTGACTCTTCAGGCTGTTTACATCCCCTCAGAGCACAATCTAGTGGCATAATGCTTTTGCAGGTCAATTTCTCAAATTTATACTTTACAGAGATGTGCTCCTGGACGTTGTCCATCAGTAGGGTATTCCTTGGGTAGATCCTTTTGCCTCCCCTCTGAACAGAAAACTAACTACCTCTATTCTGTTTCACAGTCCCAAGCCCTCTGGCTTGGAAAGTGGATGCTGTGTCTCTTCTTGGAAGAGAATGCTTCCGTATGCCTTTCCCCCTCCTCTCTCTGTTACAGCGAGTTCTGCACAAGATCAGGCAGGACTCTCCCAGAATTATGCTGGTGACTCCCTTTTGGCCCAGACAGCATTGGTTCCCCCTTCTTTCTCACTTGGCCGGGGCAGTCATCACAATTTACCTCACTGGAATCTCTCACACAAAAAAAGAGGTCTCTAGATTTGTGTTTAAGTGCTTTTTTAGATATGCACACACATTTTATTCAAGTGATTTTGTAATAAGCAAGGTTTTGAACTATGTAAAAATATGCTTTTTTGGAAGACTGCATTTTTAAATTTAGTATAGATGGACATGTCTGTAGTGTCATGTGACACTGATGTACATATTTAAACATTTCACTGTTGTATGTTGGTATTCTGAAGAAGTTGGAAACGGTTCTGACGAAAGCGCTAAACCTTTATTAAAGTGGAGATTTGAAGTAGTTAACTTCATTTGATCAGCAACCTGTGGGTTACGGATCCGATACAGATCCAAGCCAGCAGCATACCAAGCTAAAGATCCGAGCTCCAAGCTCCACCCCCTTACCCATACTACCCTGCAACCTCCTTCTAATCCCCAGATCTCGTTTGCTGCGACTTTGCCAAGCACAGGATTTTTCGAGCTCCAGGCGAATGTAACTAATTCTTGTATTTTTCTTAAAATATTTGAGTAGTATAGTGGTTAGCTGTGTGTGTAGTATTTTTCTATGTTTTTTACATATTAGTTCTATTCGTAACTAATCTATCCCCCTCTTATCCTTGGTAATCTCTATCCCCTAGTAGGCCCTTCTTTTCCCTTTAGGGGTGTGTGTGTGTGTGTGTGTGTGTGTGTGTGTGTGTGTGTGTGTGAAGGGTATGGCTGAAAGCCAGAAAAATACTTTTCTAAGTGTACTGAGTGTGGCCATAAGCTGTTGCCAGTGGATAGTCACACTCAGTGCGTTCTTTGCTTGGGGGTTTCTCACCTTTCCTCAGGCTGCCAGATCTGTCCAGCATTTAACCCCCGGGCCTTGAGAGAGAGGAGAACAAGCTGATTTTGGCGGGTCTTCTACCCGCGGAAACAGCTTCTTCTTCCTCTTCTCCCTCTGTAGTGACGGCTGTGGTTGTCCAACCATCTGGCCATCCTCCCCCTGTCTGGGACTCATCCTCCCTCCTCATCTCAGGGAGAGCGAGAGGCAAAAAAGGACAGAAAAGAGAGAAGGGAGAGAAGCCACAAACGACGGGCCGAATTGGACCCCTCTGCCCCTCCAGCTGAGGTTCTCTCCTCTCCATTAAAGATTACCAAGCCTCCTTCCCCACGGCTGTGTTCCCCACGCTTCTCGCCGGAGGAGGAGGCCTGACCATATCCGAGGCATCGCGTCGGCCCTTCCGGCCTCTTCCAGATTTACTCGTAGCCTATTGGAGGCATATATGGAGTTCAGCTCCACTGTTTGCCCCGATAGCTCCTTCTCCGATCCATTACCGGGTTTCAGAGTCTTCGGATCCGAGGAGCCTCGGAGTCAGTGAGTCTGCGCCGATGGTTATTGCTACCTCGACGCCGGCCATGCCCTCGAGCTTATCGGATCCCTTTTCCGATCCGAGCTCTCAGAGCCGAGAGCCGGGCATCGGATCGTAGGGGGCAAGTGTGTCTTCGGCTCCTTTGCAGTCGGAGTACACTGTCCACTCAGATCAAAGCGCTTAGTCTCCAACACCGATCCCTTTGTCAGATCAGAGGGTGCCGGCCACCTGTATTAGAGAGGCCGGTTCCCCATCGGCATTCGACATTGTGGAGAGGGTTTTCTCTAGAGGATCACAACCCCTCACTCTTTCCTTGGGATCCGACCCCACTCCCTCGCAGCTCAGTTTGTCCTCCATCATCCAGTCCCAGGGACAGCCTGTGTTGCTGATGCCCCAGCCAGTTCCCTTGGAGGAACATGAATCCGTTGGTGAGTCACCCTCAGACAGTCCCCCCCCCCCGAGGAGATTCCTCAAACACCTGTGCAAAAGGAAGCATTTGGACTCCCCTGAGCCTTCACCGAGGATACCGATTTGGAGGAAGGGGAAGGTTCTCCCAAGTCCATCCGTCCCCAGCGTCTCCTTCAGAGACATTATGGAAATGCTCCGTCAAAGGGGGGGGGGTCCACCAAAAAACCTTCCTCGGATGAGTTTGTATTCCTGGAGGCGTTCGACACAGGCCCATCTACTTGAGTGCCCCCCCCCCGCCAGCCGACCTGATTACCACCAGGGTGTGGAAGGAACTGGACACTGTAGAGCCGAACCCCAGGAGGCCCGACAAGATTCTAAGCCACCCTGCAGACAAAGCTTCATGGAGCAAGGGTTCCCCTGTAGATGCCATGATGGTGGCGGCGACCAACAAAAAGGAACTGGCTCAGGACAGTTCTTCAGTCCATCCCCCTGACAAGGAGTCTCGGGCAATGGACCGTATTGGAAAGCAGATGCTTGCTTCAGCTACCTTCTCTATTAGGGCACTGAATTACTTGGCCCATGTAATCAGACTGCAGCAGGACCTGGTTAGAGTACGCTGAGTCTCCCCCAGAGTCCATGTCGGCCGAGGATAAGTGGACTTTCTCGGCTTGTATGGCCACTCTCAAATCTGTGTCTAATATGTCTGAGCGGCTACTCTCCCACGGAAGGAGCCGCTAGAGCTAGCAGGTCTGGTATCGCCTTAAGGTGTCATGCCTGGCTTCGGCTTTGCGATTTCTCGGAACCTTTCAAGGTGTCCTTCACGAATGCACCCTTTGACGGGTCTACCCTGATGTTCATCGTGCATACAGCTGCAGTAATCACATATGGGTTCTCTGCCGTCAGGCGGTCCCTCGGTCGGCCGAATTCCAAAGTCTTGGTCCAGCGTCGGTTGTTGTCGCATTCTTTCCTGACGTCAGTGCAACAGGGGTATACAAGACACAGCCGACGCCATATTCTTCAGTCTTTTTTGCCGCGCGGTGCCTGAAGCAGAAGCAGTTCGCAAGTGCCGGTCGGCCAGCTCCTGAATTTATGAAAAAATTGGAAACCGAAGTCTTCTTTAAAGCTAAGTACCCCGTTGGGGAAACTTTTCTTGCCTCAGACTGATGTCAGACAAAGTTAACAATTGTATTTCTTGTGGGAAGCAAATACCGCATAAGGATTTCCATTCCCTCTTCATACCTTGATTAGGCCCAGACCACGATGTCTCGGGCTGTCGCTTTTGTGCTTCTTTCAATAAACGCACTATTAAGCGTCGGGCGGAGTTCGCCCAACATTATTTTGGTAAAGCCTTTGATTATAAAATGTCGTCGGAGACTCCGACTACTGTTTTGTCCAAAAAAACGCAAGGACAAGGACTGACACACGAGGTCCGCGGTCTCCACCAACACCACGCCAAAACAGACTGCACGTGGTCCGGTTCTCAGCGAGATGCCTTTGCAGTCCCTGACTACCGACGACACTTCTTTGGCGGTGTCTTCTGTACCCGAGACCGCAGGTGCCTCGGCCCTTACTCAGACTACAACCACCGAAGCCAGTGTGAGTGTTGAGTCTCCTAATGTAGGCAAGTCCACTTCCACCCAGGGTGTCTTTAGGCCCTCATCTTCCTTTTCCATTAAGGCCTTTACTAAGTCCAAATCAGCCATGCATCCCAAGAGGCCTGTTGCTCAGGGCCCATCCCCAGGCCCAATGCCTAAAAAGCAGATGCTTAAAATGGCTGAGGATTTGATTACCCTTATCAGGGGGTTCCCAACCCCCTCCAGACAAGAGACCCAGAGTGGAGGAAGATTCTCCCTCTTCTGAACAGGGCTTCATTTTCTCAGAACATTCTGATATAGAGGAGCACTCTTACTCCCCTTATGAAGATTCGGATGCAGAACAGTCCATTCCTTCTGTATCTCCCCCAGAGGATTTCTCTTTTGGGGAAACCTTGCACACCTTGAGGGAGCACTTCCATTGGGAAGGCCAAGACTTTTCTGATTCCAAGAAAAGGCTTAGGGAATTTCTCTTGTTACCTCAACACAGACCGCTGGCTGTACCTCCTGTCTTGGACATACTTGATGATGTTTACTCGGAGGCTTGTCTTAGTCCGGATTCCCTGCCTCCTGCTCCAGTCAAACCTGATAGGTACTACAGAGTTCCTAACTCACCAATTTCTTTTCAAAAGCCATAATGCTGACCCCGAAACCATTTCTCAGGGGCCCCAAGGGAATGAAGGCCTCTACTGCCAAGAATCCACTACCTTCCGAAAGAGAATCTAGATCCTTAGAAAGGTGGGGGAAAAAGGTATACACCTCGGCCACCCTAGCCATGAGGGCCTTAAATTGTCAGTTCCATATGCTTAAATACGAGCAGTTTCTGTTATCTCAATTAAGAAATAAAATGTCTCAACCTGAACAACCAGATTTGAAGGAATTGCAGGATATGATGCATAGTGCAGAACAAGTTGGTAAACACACCTTACAATGTGGCTATGATGCCTTAGAGGCCTCAAGTAGAGCTGCTGTTACAGGATCGGTCATTCGTAGACATGCTTGGCTTAGGGAGCAAAGCTTGCCTGATCATGTGAAAGCTAAACAACTAGATGCTCCTTTACAAAAGGATGTACTATTTGGTACTAATGCTGAGGAGATACTACGTAAAATGGAAGAAAAAGCTAAATCTATGCAAACTGTCAAGGCTTTTCTACAGGTACAACCACCTCGTTTTAGCAGAAATTGGCCTTCTAAAAACTGGTCCTTTCCAGCCACGGACAAGCCCCAAAGAGGCAGATACAGGCGCACAAGGGGCAGAGGACAATCTCAAGGATCATATAGAGGCAGACAATGGCAAACTCCAGCACCAAGAGGTGGCGAGGACAGTGCACAACAATACAGAAAACAAACCCAATGACTTCCTCCTTTTCATGCCAAGCAAGTCTCAGCTGGCAGCTCCCTTGGGAGGAAAACAGGCATTATTTACAAGAAATTGGCATATTATCACAATAGACAAATGGATCCTGGACATTATAAACAGAGGCTACAGATTTCATTTTCACACTCTTCCAAAAAGCATGCCAAACCTGCCACACAATCAAAGGGCAGAGGCACAAATACAAATTTCAAAACTCATGGACATGAAAGCTATTCAAGAGGTACCTACTCACGAACAAGGTCAAGGTTTTTATTCAAGACTATTCCTGGTACCAAGGAAAGGAACCGACTGGAGACCCATTTTGGACTTATCCATCCTAAATACATTTCTACTGCACTCAAAATTCAAGATGCTCACATTACAGCAGCTTCTTCCCATGCTGGGCAAGGGGTTTTGGCTGGTAACATTGGACCTCAAGGAGGCATACCTGCATGTCCCAATCAGACAAAGCTGCAGAAGATACCTCAGATTTCTTGCAGGTTCAATCCACTATCAATTCTCTGCATTGCCCTTTGGCTTATCTACTGCGCCCAGAGTATTCACGAAATGCCTGGCATCAGTAATCGCCTACTGCAGACTTCAAGGGATACAAATTTACCCTTATTTGGACGACTGCCTGATCCAAGCGGACAGCAAGCACAAACTTCTGGAACATCTGTCTTATGCAATACGGTTACTGAATTCTCTGGGATACACAATCAACAAAGAGAAATCCAGGCTAACACCATCTCAGAAAATAACTTTCCTGGGTGCCAACTTGGACACAAACACCCAGATGGCCTACCTTACGCCAGAAAAACAGGGGCAACTAACTCAGTACTTCAAAATACTAGCAAATTGTACCAGGCTTACTGCAAGGAAAATCCTGCAGGCTCTGGGCTTCATGGCATCTTGCATTCTTTTAATCCCTTGTGCAAAGTTGCATATGAGAAAACTTCAATGGTACCTAAAAAGCCTATGGTCTCAGCACAGCCACAATTTGGAAACAATAATACCAATAATTCCATGTTTGCAAAAGGAATTTCTATGGTGGGCCCAAGCATGTCAAACAAACACAGGTCTCCTATTCTGCAAGCCTCAAGCAAATCAAGTCATCACAACAGACGCCTCAGATTATGCCTGGGGGGCGCACATAACAGACAGGTGCATTCAGGGCAAATGGTCCCAAAAGGAAAAGCACCTTCACATCAACCAAAAAGAAATGCTAGCAGTGATAAATGCAATTAAAGCATTCAAGGACCTCCTGCATCCAGGACAATTATTAATAAGAACAGACAACACCACAGTAATGTGGTACATAAACAAACAAGGAGGAACACATTCATACCCCCTGTGCAGACTAGCCATGACACTTTGGAACTTGGCTCTGGAAGGGCAAATGGAACTTCAAGCACAGTACTTGCCAGGTTTGGAAAACACGCTGGCAGACTGTCTAAGCAGAAATATGACAGATCCACACGAATGGAAGTTGCATCCTCAGGTATTTACACAGATAAGCCAAGCGTGGGGAAGGCCAGACATAGATCTCTTCGCCTCCCACAGGAATCATCAATTGGAAAAGTTTTGTTCAAGGACCTTCCATCCAAAGGCCTGGAGAGTGGACGCCCTTTCATTCAGTTGGACAGCATGGACAGTGTACGCTTTCCCACCTCTGCCTCTTCTGCCCAAGGTGCTCTTGAAAGCAAGAGCAGACAGACCAAAGATGATACTGATTGCTCCAGACTGGCCAAGACAGCACTGGTACCCACTCCTGAGGAGCCTAATGCATACTCCTCCCTGGTCCCTACCTCTAATGCCTCTTCTGCTGACTCAGCACAACTACAGAACTCTTCAGTCAGCTGAAAACACTCAAGTCTCGCTGCATGGAAAATTCCTTGACACCTCAACAGACCTTACTCTCCAAAGAGGTACAGGATGTCATTTTGGAGGCCAGAAGGCCATCTACTAGAAAGGCTTACTCAGCAAAATGGAAACTGTTTTGCTCTTGGAATGAGAAAAAAGGCCAGGACCCTACAAAACTAAATTTGCCTCCGGTATTACAGTATCTAGCTGAGCTGCTGAACAGTGGACTCTCATTTTCCTCCATAAAAATCCATGCCTCAGCCATTTCTGCAGAATTCAACACGGATCCACCCTTATTCTCTCACCCACTCTTAAGACAGTTCCTCAGAGGGGCTAAGAATTTAAGACCACCAAGGAAACAACCAGTTCCAGCCTGGGATCTTAATTGTATTCTAAAAAAATTAACATTGCCTCCCTTTGAACCAGCTGCCTCAACAGATTTGCAATATTTGTCCTGGAAAACAGCCTTCCTTCTGGCCATTACCTCAGCTCGTAGGGTTTCGGAACTGCAAGCCCTCATGGCTGTGCAGCCCTTTCTAATTTTCCATCAGGATAGGGTTTCCCTTCGAACCAACCCATCATTTATGCCTAAAGTGGTATCCAGGGTAGCTTTAAATCGAGCCATACACTTGCCTACCTTTTACCCCAATCCTCAAAACAAAGGGGAAAGGCTGCTGCACTCTTTAGACATTCATAGACAGCTACGTTATTACTTGGACAGAACAAAGCCTTTTAGGAAATCACAACAACTTTTTGTGTCCTATGCTGTAGGAGCTCAAGGGAAGCCAGTGACCAAACAGACAATTTCAAAATGGATAGGCCACTGCATACGGTTTTGTTACTCCTATCATGGGAAATCTGTCCCTACAGGCATCAGATCCCACTCCACCAGGGCCACAGCTACCTCTACAGCCTTTCTTAGAGGAGTTCCTACCAAAGATATTTTGGAGGCAGCCACTTGGAGTTCTGTGCATACCTTCACAAAACACTACCACCTGCCTTTATATTCCAAAACTAGAGCAGGCTTTGCCACTGCTGTATTGCAGGGCATTCTGGCTCATCCCAGTTCCACCTAGTGCCTACCACCCTGTGCGTAGCTTTGGGATTCTACACATATGTGATTACTGCAGCTGTATGCACGATGAACATAGTACAGATGTCCTTCAAGAATGCAACTGCAGTCATAACATATGGGTTGTCCTGCCTCAGGCAGCCCTCGGTTGGCCGGATTCCAAAGTCTAGGTCCGACGTCGGCTGATGTTGCATTTCTCTCCTACGTCAGAGCGGCTGGAGTATATAAGCATCAGCCGACGCCATCTTCTTCAGTCTTTCTTGCCGCGCGGTGCCCGAAGCAGAAGCAGTTCGCAAGTGCCGGTCGGTCAGCTCCTGTATTCTTCGAATCCGAAGTCATCAAAAAAGCTAAGTACCCCGTTGGGGACCTTTTCTTGCCTCAGCCGATGTCAGAAATTACTGAAAAAGTAAATTGTTTGTCTTGTGGTAAACAAATACCTCATAAGGCTTTCCACTCTTACTGCCTTCCTTGCCTTGGCCCAGACCACGATGTCTCGGCCTGTGCCGCCTGTGCTCGCTTCAATAAGCGCACTCTCAGGCGCTGGGCAGAGTTCGCTGAAGACTTTTTCGGCGAAAAATACGATTATACAATGCCGTCGGAACTACCGACATCGCAGACTCCTAAGAAACGAAAAGACCGGGACCGACATCCTCGGCCCGCATCTTCCTCCGACACCACACCAAAACCAACCGCGAGTGCCCCGGTTCCCTCTGAGGCTGTTATTTCACCACTCCGAACCGAAGACACCGTGTTACCGATACCTCCGATACCGGAGACCACACCAACGCCAGTTATTGATTTTCCTCCGGATACTGAAACCGAGGAAATGCCCGAGACCATTGCTGTGGATAAGGTCACTCCTGCACGTTGAGCCGCTAGGCCTCCCATGTCCATGTCTATCAAGGCCTACACACGTGCTAAGGCAGCCAGCAAGACCAAGCACCTTACTGCTAAAGCCTTACCTCAGCCTACTCCTGAAACACAAATCATGATTATGGCCGCAGACTTAATTTCCATGATCAGAGATTCCCAGGCCCATCCTGAGAGAGGATCCCAGCCTCCTCCTGATAAGAGGCCCATGATTGAACCCTCTGACCCTCTCCCTTCAGATGAAGATTCTGAGAACTTTGTTCACTCCGATAGCCAGGAAGAGCCCTTCCAGACCTATGAGGACTCAGATGCAGAGGACTCCATCCCCTCGGCCTCCCCTCCTGAGGATATTTCTTTTGGGGAAGTTCTGCATTCCATGAGGGAACATTTTAAGTGGCAAGGCCAGGAATACTCTGATTCCAGAAAGCGCCTTCGAACCTTCCTTAAAAAGCCCCAACACAGGCCCTTAGCTATACCTCCTGTACTTGATGTTTTGGATGATCTATACAGTGTTACCCCTGATACTCTTCCTCCTGCTCCTGCCAAGCCTGACAGATACTATAGGGTCCCAGAAACACATTCTCATTTCTTTAGGGCCCATGCTGTTGATTTAGAAACAATTTCACAGGGACCGAAAGGGGTTTCAGCATCCACCTCCAAAAATCCTTTGCCTTCCAACAGGGAAGCTAGGTCATTTGAGAGATGGGGGAAGAAGGTTTACACCTCCACTACTTTATATCTACGAGAGCTCTCAATTGTCTCTTTCATATGTTTCAATGTCAGGATTACCTGTTAGATGATTTACAGAAAACATTGGCCTCTCCTGAACCTTTAGATAGGAAGTCTTTGCAGGAGGCTGTACATAATTCTCAGCAAGTTGGCAATCACTTTCTTCAGTGTGGATATGATGCATTGGAAGCTTCATGTAGGGCAGCTATGATGGGGGCGGTCATTCGTAGACATGCATGGTTAAAAGAACAACCTCTACCAGATCATGATAAGGCAAAACTTCTTGATTCACCCTTGGAAAAGAACAAGCTTTTTGGTGCTAATGCTAAAGATGTGTTAAAGTCCATTGAGGAAAAAGCCAAGTCAGTTCAGACAGTCAAAGATTTCCTCCAGGTTCAGCCACCCAGATTCAGCAGGAATTGGCCTTCTAAAAACTGGTCCTTTCCTAATCCTGAAAGATTTCAAAGGGGCAAAAACAGGCGTGGCCGAGGAAGAGGACAATACAGAGGTTCCTACAGGGGACGACAATGGCAACCAGCAAACCAAAGAAGTGACGCAGGGGTTTCTCCTGCACCACAGGGACAATCTCAATGACTTTCCTCTACTTCCGCTGACCAAGGAGCAAACAGAAGCTCCTTTGGGCGGAAAATTATCTCTGTTTTCAGACAATTGGCACAGATTGACAAAGGACAAATGGATTTTGGACATTATAGACCAAGGTTACAGGTTCCACTTTCATACCTTGCCAAGAAAACAAGGTATGCCAAACCTACCACAAAACCAGAGGGCAGAGGCTATCAAGCACATTTCTCTGCTTGCTTAGATCAAAGCAATAGAAAAAGTTCCACAACAAGAACAAGGCCAGGGGTTTTATTCAAGACTGTTCCTTGTTCCAAGAAAAGAAACTCAATGGAGACCAATACTGGATTTGTCCGCATTAAACACTTTTCTCATAGTACCAAAGTTCAAAATGCTGACTCTACAGCAATTCCTTCCCATGCTGGGCAAGGGGTCTTGGCTGATTACTCTGGACCTCAAGGAGGCATACCTGCATGTCCCTATCAGACACAGCTGCAGAAGATACCTCAGATTTCTTGCAGGGCCAGAGCATCATCAATTCTCAGCATTGCCATTTGGCTTATCTACTGCGCCCAGAGTATTCACGAAATGCCTGGCTTCAGTAATTGCTCATTGCAGGCTCCAGGGGATCCAAATTTACCCGTACCTGGACTGCCGCCTCATACAAGCGGACGACAAACTGATTTTGACAAAAAACTTGAATTATGTCATACAATTGCTACAGGCTCTGGGATACACAGTCAACTTCCAAAAGTCAAGACTTCAGCCATCCCAGCAAATAACCTTCTTAGGAGCCAAACTAGACACAGCCTCTCAAATGGCTTACCTGACAGAAGACAAGCAAAAGAAGTTAACTCATTATTTCAAAGGTTTGGCAAAGCTCACCCAGATGACTGCAAGGAGATTCCTACAGGCCCTGGGTTACATGGCATCCTGCATTCTACTGGTTCCATTAGCAAGACTACACATGAGAAAGCTTCAATGGTACCTAAAAAGCTTATGGTCTCAACACAGCAACAACCTAGAGACAACCATACCGCTCATTCCATGCCTACAAAAGGAATTTCTATGGTGGGCCTCGGTAAGCCAGGCAAACACAGGTATGTCGTTCAAAAAACCTCAGATAACACAGACCATGACCACAGACGCCTCAGACCTAGGATGGGGGGGCGCACATGGAGGGCAGATGTATTCAAGGACAATGGTCCCCAAAGGAAACACATCTGCATATCAACCAAAAAGAAATGCTGGCAGTAATGCATGCCATCGAGGCCTTTCGACAACAACTTCAGCAAGGCCAACTGCTAATACGGACAGACAACACCACTGTGATGTGGTACATAAACAAGCAGGGGGGTACCCATTCTTACCCCCTTTGCAGACTGACAATGAATCTTTGGGAAAAATCACTGAGCCTAAACATACAGTTGCAATCCCAGTTTGTTCCAGGCAAAGACAATGTGCTGGCGGACAGCCTAAGCAGGAATTTCCTAGACCCCCACGAGTGGAGGTTACATCCAGAAATCTTCATACGACTCACCTCGACATGGGGCAGGCCAGAAGTAGACCTATTTGCCTCCCACCTCAATCATCATCTACAAAAGTTCTGTTCAAGGACATATCATCCACAAGCATGGAAAATAGATGCTCTCTCATTCAACTGGAACTTCCTAAAATCTATGCATTCCCACCTCTGCCACTGATGACCACAGTATTACTAAAGATCAAAGCAGAGAAGCCCAAGGGAATCCTAATAGCTCCAGACTGGCCAAGACAACACTGGTACCCACTACTACGGAGCATATGTCACAACAAAAAGTGGGCCCTTCCCCAATGGCCCCAACTTTTGACTCAACACAACTTCAAGACAGTACATCCCAACATTCAGACGCTGCAGCTAACAGCTTGGGAGATCCCATGAATAACCTCAATCTATCTCTCTCCAAGGAAGTTCAACGGATACTAACAGAAGCCCGAAGACCATCCACCAGAAAGGTTTACTCAGCAAAATGGAAGAGATTCAGCATTTGGAATACCAGCAAGGGTCATGATGCATCATTATTGAACATCCCACTCATTCTGGAATATTTGGCAGATATGCTACAGAATGGACTCTCATATTCTTCCATAAAAATACATGCTTCAGCTATTTCAGCTAGATACAACACTGATCCACCTGTGTTTTCACATCCTTTGTTAAGGCAATTCCTTAGGGGAATCAAGAATATAAAGCCACGAAGAAAGGCTCCAGTACCAGCTTGGGACCTCAACTTTGTCCTAGAAAAACTGACTCTACCCCCCTTTGAGCCAGCAGCTTCTGCGGACTTACAATTTCTCTCATGGAAGACAGCTTTCCTGTTGGCAATTACCTCAGCAAGAAGGGTTTCGGAATTACAGGCCCTAATGGCAATACCACCATTCATAACCTTTCACAGAGACAGGGTCTCCTTACGAACCAACCCTACCTTTCTGCCAAAAGTGGTATCTAGGATTTCTTTAAATCAAGCAATTCACCTGCCTACTTTCTTTCCCAATCCTGAGAACAAAGGGGAAAGACTGTTGCATACCTTGGACATTCGCAGACAACTTCGCTACTACCTGGACAGAACCAAGACCAGTAGGAAGTCTGATCAGCTTTTTGTAGCTTACGCCCCTGGAGTACAAGGAAAAGCAATTTCCAAACAGACTATTTCAAAATGGATTGGGCATTGCATCAGATTCTGTTATTCCTTCCATGGAAAGAGTGTACCAGCCAATGTCAGACCACACTCCACCAGAGCTACAGCCACCTCTACAGCATTCTTAAGAGGGGTGCCTACAAAAGACATTCTAGAAGCTGCTACATGGAGCTCCGTGCATACATTCTCCAAACACTACAACCTCCCTTTATATTCCAGATCCAGAGCAGGCTTTGCTTCGGCAGTCCTGCAGGGATTGATAGCTACACCATCCTTTTCTTAGAGCATACCACCTCCCCAGCTAAGCTATGGTATTCAACCCATATGTTATGACTGCAGTTGCATTCTTGAAGGACATAGTACAGTTTTGTACCTACCATAAATGTAGATGTCCGATAGATATGCAACTGCAGTCGGGTTTTTCCTCCCTCCTTCCCCTCTATGCCTTGGGTCCACTCCTATCCCTATTATCCTTAGCTGGGGATATCTGTTATGGTGTATCTGTTTATTGCTTATTTATTGTCTGGAAACCTATTTTTGTCTTCCAATTTGATTACAGCCTTCATTGGAGGGCACCTGGCATCTGGGGCAAGAAACACTGAAGAAGATGGCGTCGGCTGATGCTTATATACTCCAGCCACTCTGACGTCGGAGAGAAATGTGACATCAGCCGACGTCGGACCCAGACTTTGGAATCCGGCCGACCGAGGGCTGCCTGAGGCAGGACAACCCATATGTTATGACTGCAGTTGCATATCTGTCGGACATCTACATTTATGGTAGGTACAAAACTGTACTTTTTGTACCTACCATAAATGTAGATGCTCGAGTGCTAATACAGCTGCAGTACAGGTTTCCCTCCCTCCTTCCCCTCTTGGTAAAGGACTAGTGGTTAAACACCACCTCTTACAACCTAATTTGGGTTATCCTCCTATGGTGTATTTGCTTGCAACTACTGTTTTTTGATTACATTGCATTGCTTGAATATATTTATATATATAATTTATGTATTGCCTTCCTTCTGGGGGCACCTGACATCTGGGGCAAGAAAAGACTGAAGAATATGGCGTCGGCTGTGTCTTATATACCCCTGGCGCACTGATGTCAGGAAAGAATGCGACAACAACCGACGCCAGACCAAGACTTTGGAATTCGGTCGACCGAGGGACCGCCTGACGGCAGAGAACCCATATGTGATTACTGCAGCTGTATTAGCACTCTAACATCTACATTTATGGTAGGTACAAAACTGTACTTTCGGGAAGACCGTCTGCGAGATGCTGGTCCAGAGCTAGAAAGATGGGAAAATGCAGTCAGCCATCTGAATCCGTTTCTCTACCCCTCAGACGTCCTTCTCCGGGAACCAGCGAGGGCAGAAGATGTGGTTCCAGAAATCTCAACAGGCCCAGAATGCTCAGGACTCGTTCTCCCCCAGAGGCAGAGGGGGACAAGGTGGATGCCGGCCCAGAGGCAGAGGGGGTCTGAAGAACTTTGGGTCACGGGAACTCTTTTTCCGACCGACCCACGCAGCAGCCCTGAGGGGTTACCAGACTGCTCCTCTCTGGAGGCAGTCGGGGGGGGGGGTGCTTTTCGAGGCACCTGGCTCAATGGGAGTCCATCACGACAAAGTGCTGGGTGCTTCAGATAATATCCAGAGGCTATTCAATCCCCTTCATAAACGAGCCCCCTTACTCAAGGCGCCTCCCAGATGTTCCACCCACTCAAAGGGAGACTGCGGCTTTGGAGATAGAAAAGCTGTTAGAAAAAAAATCCATCCAGCATGTGCACCCAGACCAGTCCGGATCAGGCATCTACTCCAGGTTCTTTCTGGTGCCAAAAAACACTGGGGACTTGAGGCTGATTCTCGACCTGTCAACAATTCTCCTTTTTATTGCCAAGGAGAAATTCCGGATGGTCACGCTCCAATCCATCCTGCCCCTCTTGCAGGAGGAGGACTGGATGTGCTCCATAGACCTCAAGGATGCGTGCTACCATGTTCTCATGGACAGACTGTCCAGGAGGTTTCTCTGCTTTCGGCTAGGGGCCAGTCATTACCAGTTCAGGGTCCTACCCTTTGGTCTCACCACAGCCCCCAGGGTGTTCACCAAGGTCATGGCACTTGTAGCGGCCCACCTGAGGCTCCAGGGCATACAGGTCTTCCCGTACCTAGGCGACTGGCTCCTCACCACCCCCACCAGGCATCTACTCTCTCTAGCCAGGGACTTCTTCCTCCATTTATCATCCCAGTTGGGGATCACTATAAATGTCAAGACGTTGTTCCTCCATCCTGTTCAGGTTATAGACTTTATAGGGGCCAGGATAGATTCCCTTCAGGTCGAGGCTTTCCTAACACCAGACAGACTTCACAGCATAACTCTACATGTAGTAGCTCTTCTTCAGTCTCCTGCTCCCCCAGCAGAGTTAGTCCTAAGAGCATTGGGGTCCATGGTGGCAGCGATCAATTTGATCCCTTGCGCTCATCTGCACATGAGGATTTTACAGTGGACTTTGCAAGTCCAGTGGTCCATTTTACACCATCCGCTAGACTTGCCGATTCCCCTCAGCAGGGTTTGCAGGAACTCCCTCATGTGGTGGCTCCAATCCCGAGCCCTACGGGAAGGACTACCTTTTGTTATGCCCCTACCGCAGGCCACAGTGACCACGGACGCCTCCCGCCTGGGGGGGGGGGGCATTGTGTTGGCAAAACTGTCCAAGGCATGTGGACTCTGAGACCGTTGTGCATATAAATATACTGGAGATGAGGGCGGTCCTTTAAGCGTTGCAGGCCCTTCAAGCCTTCCTTCCTTCGGGGACTATTGCGATCCAGTCAGACAATATGTCGGTGGTCTGGTATATCAACAAACAGGGGGAATCAGGTCTTATCTTCTTTGCCGAGAAGCCATGAGAGTTTGGGAATGGGCGATCTCCACCAACCACTTCCTGTTAGCGATGCACATTCCGGATCGGTCAAACATTCTGCTGTACAAATTGAGCAGAACTATCCTCTCCCCTTACGAGTGGTCTCTGAATTCTTCCGTAGCGGAACAGATCTTCCTCAGTTGAGGTCAGCCTTGCTGCGATCTCTTCTCATCGCCTTCCAACACGAAGTGCAGCGAGTTTTTCTCTCTAATTCCTCTTTTAGGGGAAGCCCCCAGAGACGCTCTAGTCCATGCTTGGCCACCCAGTCTTCCTTATGCGTATCCACCACTTCTGCTGATGACAAAAATTTTTGCAGAAAGCTAGTCTGTTGGGGAGCAAGATTATCCTCATAAGCCCCATTCTGGCCTCGTCAAGTCTGGTTCCCCTGCCTACGGGTCTCATCTCATAGCTCCTCTCTGGATCTTGGATCCCATTCCGGATCTTACCTCTCATCCCTTGGGGAATGGCCCCTCCGAACCTGGATGAGCTCAAGCTCTCAGCTTGGCTGATCCAGTTCCCTTAGTTACCAGGACTCTCTGTATCTCTTCCCTAGTCAAGTCCATTCTGGTGGCGGCACATAAACCCTCTACTAGGAAGATTTACAATAGTAAATGGCTTTTCCATTTGGGCTTCACATAAGAACTTGTATCTCTTTACCGCTCCTATTCCAGCGGTTCTAGATTTATTGTCTCATATTTTTTAGCAGGGGGCCAGTTCATCTGGCTATTTCCCATTTCCATATTGAGGACAGCTTTGGTTCTCTCGCTGCTACCAGAATTTGTAAGTACTTTCTAAAAGGTACCTTTCTTTTAAGACCTCCTATTAGAAATTCATCTCCACCGTGGGACCTGACCTTGGTTCTTCAGGCATTAGTCGTGCCTCTGTTTGAACCCGCAGCTTCCGTTGATCTGAAGTTCTTGTCATGGAAGACTGCCTTTTTGGTAGCCATTACCTCAGCCAGGAGAGTGTCGGAGCTTCAGGCTCTTTCTATCAAACCTCCATACCTTGTATTTCACAAGGACAGGGTATCTCTCAGGACAAATCCCTCTTTTCTTCCCAAAGTTGCTTCCGAGACTAACATTAATCCATTAATTTGCCGTTTTTTTTCCCTAATTACCAGAATTTACTGGATGTTCACAGACAGTTACGTTTTTATTTGCACAGGACGGCTGTCTTTCGCAGATCTAACCAACTTTTCGTCTCCTTTGCAAAATCTTTTCTAGGGGAAACCTATTTCTAAAGTGACTCTTGCCAGGTGGATTTAGCGTTGTATCCTTTTAGCATATAGAGAATTTGGCTTGCCAGAACCAATGGGAGTTCATGCTCATTCTACGCATTCTATGGCAACGTCTGCTGCATTCTGGTCTAGAGTTTCCCTGTATGACATTTGTTTAGCGGCTACCTGGATGTCTTCTCACACCTTTATTTCTCATTATAAGCTAGATTTGGTGTCTAGAGGAAGGGCTGCTTTTGGCTCTGCAGTGTTCCAGAATATTCTTCCTTGAGGGCCTCCCAAGATTTCGGGTAGCTGGGGACTCTGTCCCACAGGTTGCTGATCAAATGAAGTTAACTACTTCAGATAAAGAAGTTATGTACTCACCATAACGTTCCATCTGAGTAGGTAACTTCATTTGTCAGCAACCGTCCCTCCCTCCTTCCCCCTAACCTGAATAGTTATTTAGCTGAACTCGAGGTTTGGATGCTCAAATTTTGTTTTGCCTCTGAGTTAGGTTTTCTCAGGTTGTTTGTTTTGTTGTTTTCTGTAGGTGACAAACGCAATCTGAGGATTGGAAGGAGGTTTCAGGGTAGTATGGGTAAGGGGGTGGAGCTTGGAGCTCGGATCTTTGGCTTGGTATGCTGCTGGCTCACATCCGTAACCCACAGGTTGCTGACAAATGAAGTTACCTACTCAGATGGAACGTTTATGGTGACTACATAACTTCTTTTTCTACAGTACATGGTCCGCTCTGTTTTATTGTTCAGGTCTGTTGTCTATCTTCACTTGTCCACTCTTCAAATGACGTTTTGGGTGATAAGGTTTTGATCCCTTTTAAGTACGTCTTTTCTGAGGATGTGCTTCAGATGCTGCAGGAGGCCAGGAAACCCACTACTAGGAAATCTGTTTATATATGTCCAAATGGAAAAGATTTTATGTTTGAGGTCTGTCTCTCCATTGGGATCCTCTGTTGGTGGAGGTTCCTTTATTTGTGTGATCTGCTCCATGCTGGGTTGGCATGTTATTCAGTGAATGCTAACCTGTTTACAGTTTCTGATCATTTGCCCTTGAATCCTCTGGCCTCCTGGTTTAAGGTCAAGCAATTCCTTAAAGGTGTCCTTCATATCAGCCCTCCTAGGAAACCTATTCTGCCTTCTTGGGACCTCTATTTTGTGCTTGAGAAATTGACCCAAACTGCTTTTGAGTCTCCTTCCTCAGCTTCTTTGTAACATTGTACTTAGACTATTCTGCTTTTGGCTCTTGCTTCAGCCAAGAGACTGACTTGACTTTCAGACTGTCGTGGCCATTCCTCCTTTTTTGGTTTTCCATAGAGACAGGGTGCCAAACGTGGTCAATGAGTTGTCCCTTAGTCACTCTATTCATCTTCCTTACTTTATTTTTTCATCTTCCTTACTTTGTTTTTTTCCTTCTCTGCAGTCTGCCATTGAGAAGGTTCTTCTTACCTTGGTGGATTTACGTAGATAGCTCAGATATTAGATAAAGCTAAAGTTTTTTGTAGGTCTGAGCAGCTTTTGTTTACTTTCATCCCAGGACTTTGTTTCTAAGTAAACAAACTCCTCCTGGCTTTCTAAGGCAATTTCCTTTTGTTCTTTTCATGGCAGATGTCTTTCCCCTTCTGTAAAGGCACAGTCTACTAGGGAAATTGCCTCCTCTGGTGCCTTGTTCAAGGGTGTGAACACTATTTCTATCCTTGAGGCTATTACTTGGTACTCTGTTCATACTTGCATTAAACATTAAAAGTTGGATATTGTTTCCAAGGCCAGAGCAGGCTTATACAGGTCCATCCTGCATGGGTTTGTGAAGAGTTCTAAGAGTTCTTCTCTACCTTCCTTCTCCCAGGCAATCCTGTTCAGGTCTTGTACTCTCTCTCTCAGATGAAAAGTACAACAACATTGATGGGGAAGGGCATAGTACAGTTGTGTAAAATCTTACCATAAGAGTAGATGTCCTTCTCTTCACTGTTGCAGTATTCGCTCCCTCCCTCCAGTCCTGACTCTTACTGTAAGTTCTGGTTGTCCTTCTGATGAGAGGCCATTCTCCCTTCTTCCTTTTCTTCTTCTGGATGCATTTTTTTTGTCTCTAAGGTATTCTGTTTCTCCTGGGGCTTTTTTAGTTCTCAGCATTTGCGTCCGTACATCACCTTTATGCCCTAAATCATGAGTGGGGAGCCATATGTATGACATACTGCACCTTTAAGAGCTGAAGGCATTGGTATACTGGTCGGACATTGGACTGTCGGTAGGATATCCCATTGGTGAAGAATGCTACAGCAGTGAAGAGAAGGACATCTGACATGTTAAGATTTTATGCAACTGTACTTTTTTTGCGGAATGGATTAAAGTATTATGAAGTGCAGCAAGCTGTGCTATCTAAATTCTTGTTCTTCATCTAGGTCTTCTAATGCAAAACTGGTGTTTTCAGTGAACCCCTAGCTTCAAACTAAAACTAAAATTATCTGATAAAAACAGCATGCCTGTAAATGTTTCAGTGATGTGGGATAGAAAGCATATACAAGACATTGAACAGTTATGTATTTCATATACTGGCTTAATATTAATTCAGCTCTTATATCCATTGAAATGTTTCTTGGGAATTTAACTCTAATCTCATTTGCTCAGTCAGTAATGAACTGTACCTACCTGAAATTTTAAAATTGTGTTCCTAAATGAAAATTAATAAACAAAACAGGCACCACAGCCACCGAACACAAATAAATCCAATACAGGTACCCAGAAATTGGTATCGGACATTTTAAATACTAAATATGATTTTAGTCATGAGCAGGGCAATTTTAAATATAGTGCAGGTTATAGCACTATGCTCAGTGACTTGGACTTTTTTCTTTTTAAATACAAAACACTCTACATGGGCAATGCATACCTCAAGCATTGTTTATCATTGAATATTGTTCCAAAGAGGTTGAGAGTGTGTAAATATCCGAATAATGTTTTTGAGGGGACAGACTTTTTTAATGAGTTAATTGTAATTTTTGATAAATGTGGTTTTGATATTATGAAAGCTATCATTAAGAATAATGAAATACTTATGGACAAATTGCACCATGACATAGACAACATTAACAAAGCTATATTGGGTGACCTGATATATACTGTTGAAGCAGAGAAGGTCAAATATCACAATTTACTTAAAAATGTTGAATTAAAATGTAAGGAAGTACAAGATAGAAAAATTGGGAAAATTAAAAGGGATTTGGATGTATATAAAAATAAAACACACTATCCAAAGCCTAAAACCCCATTCAGAAAAGTTTTGGCAACTGGGCCAGGGAGCAAAACGAGGTGCAGGGATGGACTGATGAGGATAATACTGAACAGGTTACTGACAATGAGGTCCCCCCCCCCCCCCCGGGAGATCTGAAAGGTTAATGAATCAGGAGAGAGTTGTGTATAACTCAAAAAAAACTACAGGGGCAGAGGGTGGAGGCCGCTAGTGTGAAGGAATCAAGCCTGGCAATAACTGATGCTATTACTAATGTCATGTGTACTTGGACTTACAATGATTTCAACATTTTTAATTACTCAAATGTTAAGGTTGACAAATCTTGGTTTGATTTGTTCTCCAAGGGATTTACTTATATCCCCAGACAAAAAAACTGACATTTTTAGGCTTTTAGTAGATATAAAATTGTTCATAAGAAAGAAAAACTTGGAATTATTTTTTAAAGGTAAAATACGGGACCTTGATTTGGGTAATTTAAGACGTAGAAGTACCTTCAATCCACCTATACACCCTCAACTCAGAAATTTTGAGTTGAAAGTGGAAAATGAAATCAGAACATGTGTTGCAGGTAAATACATACACTCCAATTTAACATCGGCAGAAATGAGTACATTAAAAGACATCAGTAACAATCATGGTTTGAGAGTTATGAAACCTGACAAAGGTGGGGGAGTGGTTGTGATGGAATCAATTCTATATGAAGGTAAAATGATGAACTTACTTAATGATACGGACAAATATTCAAGGGTTTCTATCAACGAAATCAATATTGCCCACAGAAAAATACAAACTATGTTATATGACATGTTACTGGACGGTTCCATCGATAGTGATACAAGTACCTTAATGTGGAGAAACCTAGGATACCTTGTATCTTTGGTATTCCCAATGTACACAAAGATAGTGTTGATCCACCATTAAGGCCTATTGTATCAGTCAAAGGTTCTATGACTGCGCCTTTAGCAAAATTTGTGGACCAAAAAGTTAAAAGTGTTTTAGAAGGTATCGACCACATTTTAAAGGATTCTTGGGATTTCTTAAGGAAATTGCAACCCTCAATTTTTTCTGAGAATCTTTCATTTGGTACTATGGATGTAATAGATTTATTTGGATGTATCCCACACGAGGTGGGTTTACATTGGTTTGAAGAAATGTTTGTTGACGGTCACAAGCTGGAACAAAAAGATTTCAGGAATACACTCACCTTGATGGAAATTGTGTTAAAGAACAATTTCTTATATTTTCAGGGTGAGTATTTCAAACAAGAAAAAGGTGTGGCCATGGGGGCCCATTGTGCCCAGAGTTACGCTAATATAATTATGGCGTACTGGGAGAATACATTTTTACTTAATTCTTCTTTTAGCAATCAATGGGCCTTATACACCAGATTCCTGGACGACTTGTGTTTTCTTTGGCAAGGAGATCAAGATGATTTTCTTAAACTTTTTAACTATGTCAATATGACCACAATTTTTTTGAAGTTTACACAACACTTTTGATCATCAGGAATTGAAATATCTGGATGTTTGTATAGGTAAGATGGATGGTGCATTCACATCACGGGTGCATAGAAAGGATACATTTTCCAACTCTTACCTACACTACACTAGTTGTCATCCACCCCATCAAAAGAAAGGTATAGTGAAGGGACAGCTTGTGCGTCTAAGTAGGATGACATCTGATAACCAAACATTTTTGGAAGAGGTCAACTATCTTAGGGGATTATTTAGCAGCAGAGGCTATCCACAGAATTATTCAACCACATTTTAGAAGAAGTTAACATCAAAAGGGAGGATTAGGCAAGGTTATTACTTTCCAACCAGAAACAACAGGAAAGCAGACTATCCACCAATATGGGGCAGGTTTGATTACTACTTTTGATGGACAGTCAGCATCCATTAGAAAGATTTTCATGAGAGAGTGGAAAAATTTTTCCGCAGTATCCGATTTAGATTACATTTTTGAAAATGAATTAACCTTCACCTACAGAAAGGGAATGACTATTAAGAATATGCTGGAACATGGTTTCAATGAGAAGTTCATCAACAAGAATAACAAATTTAAAGAAAGGAGTATTCAAGTGTGGTAGATGCAGTTATTGTACATATTTAATTTGTGGGGACACTTTTTTCTGGAAGCCAGGGGCAAAAAGCTTTTTCTGAACACCTTTGTAAATTGTGATACTAAAGGTATAATCTACATTGCCACTTGCAAAAAATGTGATGCATTCTACATAGGGAAAAGCGAAAGGAAGCTCAAGCAGACAATTTACGAGCATGTATATGATATCAGAGTTCAGAATGAAAAAATGCGTTATGCAAACATGCTTTGAAATGTGGAACTAAAGGATATCAATTCTTTGTTTTGGAGGTATTACCCACCAATCCTAGGAGTGGTATGTGGGAGACCCTTATAGAATATTGTGAATTATACTGGCAAGTGGTTTTAGATGCAAGCAGAAATAGGGGGCTTAATGATATGGTGTCCTTAGCACCAGTTTTAAAATTAAGAGCTGCAAAACTTTAAACACACATGCCTTTAGCTTTATGTTCACACTTTGGTCAGTGAATATTATATTTTAAAAGAATGAAATAGTTTCAATTAGTTGCCTTATTTAAAGACAAAAAATATATTGTTCATGGGTTTAGCTTTCAAGAAACACCACTAGATGGTGCTAGATACAACAAGAACAGTACCTAATATACAGGTCTTATTGTATTGACATCAGTCTATTTTGATTAATTGTTTATTTAATGTTTTCAACACATATATTTCAACATAATATACACTTTTTTAACAAAATTAAAGGATTGTACAGTCCTTTATGGATTTTATATTTAATTTACTGTCTATGTTATATGGTTACTGTTTTTTCAGGTGTAATGTATTCAAACACAAGTTCTTTTAAGAAATAATTAAGATGGTGGAAACTGATTGGTTTATTTGAACATGTGTTTGTGAGGGGAAGTATAAAATAGATGTGTTTTTATGAAGATTTTTAAAGCTGATAAAGTTGAAGACAAAAACGTGTAGTTGATTTACTGTGACAATTGCTGGCGAAATATTAAACTGGTTACTTTTCTCTTGGACCTGGATTTATTTGTGTTCGGTGGCTGTGGTGCCTGTTTTGTTTATTAGTCTATTTTTTACCACTTGCTGTTTTTCGATTTACCTAAATGAAAATTACTGTGTTACTTATAACTAGGTTACTGCCAATGCCTATGTCAATGGGTCTGCTTTCTTTTGTATGGTATGTTTAGTTGTGTTGTCTCTCTGAACTGGGTTGTGACTGAAAACAGTTCTTGAATCAGTTTCTCTATCCAGTTAACAAATAAATATAAATAAATTAAAGTAAAAAGCCCAAGGGCCACATGTAGCCACATCTAATGCTACATATTTTCAGAGTTAAGAAACTGCAGTAACTTTTCGTCTCTGCCAGAATTGAATTCGGAGTCCTGTGTAGCTCTTTGAGAGGAATCGCAGTCTAAATCATGAGAATATGTAATATGTGCAAATTGCGTTGTGTTAGATGCCCTATAATAGTGACCAAAACAGTCATATATATATATATATATATATATATATATATATATATATATATATATATATATATATATATATTATATAAAAAAAGACTCCAATCTAGCAAGCACTTTGGCCAGAAGACCTTTTAAGGAGTCCAAGAGAGAGAGACAGAAATGCACAACTTTTATTATTAAAAAATAAAAGGTCTCATTAGATCCAATAGAAATATTGAAATTAATTATGTATGCAAGTAATTTTAAAATGCTCTTGACGAGAAACTTAATATCTTCTTAAAATCATTCCTAAGGGAGCCAAAGTATGACTTTTAGAAATGAGGGTTGTTCTTTCTTTTCCATAATACATTGCATGTCCATACTATCTCTTATTTCTGAATGAACCTTGATATAGCACAAATTCTCAGTAGAGCAATTGTAGAACTATTGTATGTCATAAGATATTTCACAGGACTTTGAAGATTTTTATTAGCAGTCATCTCTCTAAATGTTCTTGCAGTCTGATTTTTAAATTTCCTTTTTGTCTCTCCAGTGTATACAAGATTGAAGGAGCATCCGAAAGCATAAACAATCCTTCACTGTTTCATTTTAAGGAAGCTTTTATTTCAAAACCAAAACATTATTACAGTGACCAGTTTTGGTTTATTACACAAGACATTTTGCTCCTGTTTGATCCCAGCATTCTGTCATTTTGAGAATCCTTCCTTGTAGGACACAAGGCTAAACCTATTGCACTGAACTTTATTTACTAATTGTACGTAACTGTGTTTATAGTTAAGATGCCTTGTAAAGTCTGTTACCTTTCTGTATTGTTAAACAACATTTTAGCCCGAGATTGTTGCCTTTTCCAAGTCTGGCAGAAAACTAAATACTCATTTTTGCTTGAAGAAAGTGTCTATTTGAGGGCGTCTAAGCCTATGGAAATTTGTTCATTCCTAGACATAGGTCATTTAGATAGGCATCTGTTGTTGGTGTATTTTATTTTTCAACAGCTGGTATGGGCAGCTTGGTGTAAGTGCATTTCCTTTCTGTAAGGTGAATCTGAAACTTTGAAGTAATTAAATGACTTTTATGTTTGAAGCTTCACCCTGTGTAAGTTCAGGGATATGAGACTTTAAAAAATGATTATTGCCTTAATCTGTGTTGCACTTGTGCTTGGTTTTCCCACTTGTGCTTGGTTTGCCCAGGTTAGATGTTATTCCCCAGTTCCAGGCATGACATTTGACCCTAAGATTGTTACCTTTTCCCAAGACTGGCATTCAGCAAAATGTTGCACCTTTGCTTGAAGACGTTCTCTTAAGTTAATAAATTATTTATGGCGAGATACTGCCATTCCACAATTTGAGAGGGGTAATGGTAGAGATAACCTCCACAGCACTGATTTTGAATGTGGCATTAATGCTGAAGTGCTCTGCGAACTGTTGGCTATTGTGAGAATTAATTTTTTTTAAAGTTTAATGTCAAGTTCTTTCAACAGGTTTGTGATTCATGATTGAAGCTGTGATAGCCCCTAGATTCACAAATGTAGTATCAATCATGAGAGTAAAACGTTGTCTGTCATTCTGATTTTTGGAAGTACCGGGAAAAGCCGAAAGACCAACAACAGTAGGGTCTGTGTAATGTGGTTTATTTTTCATCTAGCATGAGAAAAATCCAGGATCCTTTCCTTTCTGTCCCATTTGGGTAATTCTGCATTCCTTTTCAAATTTTACTGTTCAGTGGTGTCAAGATTCAAGTCCGCCTTCTTGGATATAGATCTTGATGCTGAAAAGAGCACAGCTCCTTTTAAATCTAAGGTCTTTAGAAAATCCACTTTTAGTAATGCATACATATACGGTAGAAGCTGACATCCTAAATTTGTAAGAGAGAATCCGGTGAAGGATCGAGAATATATATTTATTACTCATCACTGAGAATGAAGTCTCTTGTTATGAGTTGAGTGTGCTGAAGGGCATGAAAGTAAACTGACCGTATTTTTCTGGAGTAGTGGCAGGCAGAGAAATGCACAGCTTGCACCAGTAATGGTTTCTGCTGATGAGAGAACTGTTCCCCAAAATGTAGCCAATTTTGAATTTGCCTTTTCTTTAGAGTAGACTCTGACTAGTGTACACATGGAAAATATCATTAATAACTGGAAAAGTTATAACATAATAATGAATTAGTCAGCAAAAAATGTTTTTGCAGATTTTTACCACAGCTATAATCGGCTCATTCGTTTACCTTCACTGGGGCAAGAGTCAGCTGGGAGGAGGGGTTGTTTAGAAAGCCATCCGGGATAGTTCTCATTTTTATCTTCTCTCCAGCCCTAACTGCACACACTTGCTTAGGTGCCAAGGAGATGCATGCAATGAGCTGTCTGCGGAGGATGTCCCCTCACTTCCACAAGGGGCAGCTCCACCCCTTCTGAGCAAGAGTGGTGGTCTCACTGGTCTCCACCAGGGAGACCATACTGCTTAGAGTGCTGCTAAGTCCATGTGAACCCCTTCCACCCCTCAGGAAAGGCAAGTGGGACACACCTTTTCACACCTTTACCTCTCCTTGCCTGGCTGCTCCAGATCAAGAGTGCTAATCAATCCCCAGTCACCTAGGGCATACCTCTCAACTGTACAGATTTTCGCAGAATGCCCAGTGTTTTGGCTCATATTTTTGGTCTGTTCCTCATAAAATTTGTGTTTTTCTGGCAAATAACTGGGATAATCTGAGGATTGACATCACTAAATGATATACGTTTGAGTTTCAGACTTCAAATCCTTCAAAAAATGTGTTGAAACAAACCCTGTTAATCTAGCAACTTCTAAACTTAAGAGCAAGATTTAAAATATGCCCCTATTTTTGGACCTTTGTCCCTCATCCCCCCCCCCCCAATTTTTGGACCTTTGTCTCCCCCCCCCCCCCCCAATTTTGTCGTGCTTTGTCCTGATGTCTTGCACTAACAGGTTGAGCGGTATGACCTAGGGCACAGAAAGGACTCTATTCCTGTGTTGCCACAGAGCCAGGCTTTTTTTGTGGGTTTTGTAAATACTGCAAATACATGCTGAACAGTCTTTATGCAGTACTTGAGCATTACAACAGAACTGTATGCACCACCAAAAATGTGTAACTCATGTTGTTTACCATTATGTGATCTGATGCTTTTTATATTGACAAAATTGCTTAAACGCTCACATAGGAGTAAGTCTAAACAGAAGATTAATACTTGTATTTAAACATTCCAAGGTTTCTCAGTCCTAAGAATTTTTCTTTCTTTGTTGTGGTCTTTGTGGATGGAGATGGAGAACAGTTGGGGGGGATTTTGAGACTCTCCTTGATAACAAGGAACTGTGTTGGCAATTTAGGAATAATGCTGATTTCCTGGACTGAATAATATTATAAACATTAAAACATTAAATGTGTTTTAAAGAAGAAAGCAATTAGTTATATATATATATATATATATATATATATATATATATATATATTTTTTTTTTTTTTGCTTTAAATCATGTTTCGTTTTGTGCTCTTTACAGATGAAATCTAAATGTAAAAAAGTGGTAAAACTACTCAGGGTTCATGATTTCTGTTGCTTGTGTGTGTTGTAATAAGTTTCATCTAGGGGATTATACTTTCTGACAGAGGATTAAAAGAAATATGATAAGATTTTTCGACTATTAAAAGTGACTGTTATAAAAATAATTTTCTCAGATTTAGTGTACAAATTGTCAAATGAGTTAAGTGTAATATGTGTATTTCTAGTTATTTTTTAAAGATGGGGACTGAAACTTGTGACCTTTCTGAGACCTTGCAGGAAAAGGTTTGTCCCCAGGATAGAGCTTAATCAGTGGTGGTACAGCAGATGGTACCCATTGAGGAGGCATTTTTTTTCTCCCAGATGCAGGGTGTGGAACATTTTTGATGCTAGCTGACCATTACATGCATGATAATCTACCTTATTTTCCCATTTCTAAAACTAGGATAAAAAAATTAAAAAAAAATGTCCTTAGAAGTAGCCTAACAGTTGTTAGTGAAGTGTGTGCATGTAATGCTCGGTGATAACCCAGGTTTGATTAAACTTTAGTGTTCAAATATTTTGACTGGGTGGAATTCTTCACAACTTTCAAAAACAAGAGTATTGCTGATTAGCCTTCATCAGAAGATCTGCATCTAACAAAACTGGTTAAACAGTTACACATTTCTATATTGTATACAATTGTAATGGGTATGCTATGCACGTATGTACATTCACCACATATTTTGTTTTCCATTTTTGCAGTCTTTAAACTGCAGTGTGTAATGTACTCTTTCTGTTTACCTAGGATTCTGGGTTGCGATTTCATTATGTGGCTGCTGGTGAAAAGGGTAAACCATTGTTGTTGCTGTTACATGGATTTCCCGAGATATGGTAATTTATATTTCTTTTTGCTGTTTTGGAAATGTATTGTCATATTTGAAGTACTTGTGCTAAAATTTGTCAGCACTTTGTCATTTCTTCTTCTAGCCGAAATTTTGTCTGCTGTACTGGCATTCAGTTAATAGTCACAATAACAGTATGCTTTATATCCTTACTTTATATTCTAAACCATGTCAGACTGTCTGCACTGAGCCACTTGCCCAGTTTCTGTTACTGAACTATAATTTTCCTTTCAAATTGAAGGCGTTGCCTCCTTCTGACAGTCCTGATTGAATTAATATCAATGATATTTCACTTGTAGATGCACCTAATTTTTGAAAGATTATTCATATTACTGCAGTTCATAGTTGAGTATTCGGGAAGTGATAGAGTTAATAAACCTGGCTTGTGAGTAAAGGGCTGCTACCTCACTTTTCCTCAAGATGTCAAAAAAAAAAAAAAAACATCCAGAGCCACTGAGAAGCTGCAAAGAATCTTTACTGGGCGTTCTGATACCTTGGCTCATTGCCTTCAAAGGAATAATTTACAACACGCCATGCAGTCATTTTTAAACATTGATTAATATACAAAAATACATAATAAAACATCCTTAAACTGCTAACATTTGCAAAGATGCTAACAACCAATATTATAAATCCAATACAAATGGCAACATCATAAATGCAAATATACGACATTCAAAAATCCAAATTAATATGTAAATTCAGCCCTTTGTGTGTTAATGTCCTGTAATTCAAAATAAATCTACTTTCCAATTCCAACAATTTTAATGCAAAATTGCCTCCAAATGCAGCTTAGCCAACACACACAAAAAAACAAACTTATCAAGCCCCCCATGTGCCCTATGAAAATGATCAGCAACTGACCTCTCCGACGTTTATTTCTAATATCCCCCAGGTGTTCCAGGATTCGCACTTTGATTTGACCTATCTATATACCACTTAATGGGAACACAACTACATCCAATGATATAAACTACACCACAGGAACAATGATCCACGGCACAATACTTCCTATCGTTATAGAACCTGAGATGTTCCTAACCCAAACACAAACCTTACATCTGCTGCATTTAAACATGCCTGCCTTAATACCCCCTCCATGAACACATTTGGAGTTCAAAATTTCCTTAAGATTATTATAGCTTCCATAAGAAAAAGTCACTTTTTTTGGAGAACAGTTCACCCACTGTTTCATCAAAGCTGACCAAAGGTCATAAATTATCTACCAGTTGCTTCACATAGACAGAAAAAGGGGAACATTTTGTAACAAAAAATATTTTATCTTTTAGCACATCTCCACTTGATGTTCTAGTACTGTCCAGAATTGATACTAATAATTTTTCCTCTACCATGTTTTACTCTTTGGCCTTTTTCTAACACAGCTGGAGAGTAACCCCTTTGTGCCAGTTTCAGTCACTTGCTTAATATCAACTAAATGCTTCTCTGAAGTGTGTTCAAAAATTTGCTTGAACTCTCCATATGGCAAAGAGTCCAGCAAATGGGGTGATGAAATGAGCACTATTAGCATGTAGAAAATTATTGATGGCAGCCATTTTCCTGAAAGGTTAAAACTGTACTGTACTATTATAGTCTATATACAATTCTGTATCCAAGAATTGTATCGTTTGCCTATTAGTAGTGAAAGTAAATTCTAACCCAAAAATGGTTATTATTCAACTGTTGTATAAACTCTGCAAAATCTTTTACATCACCTTTGCAGATGAAAATAAGGTCATCTATGTAACATTGACACCTCAGAACAGATTTTGAAAAAAATTCCATTGCTTACACGCACACATTTTTAAAATGGGACACGAAAATACTGGTATATGAAGGGGCAAAATTTGCCCCCATTGCCTTTACTTGACATTGACCTTATTTTCATCTGCAAAGGTGATATTAAAGACTTTGCAAACTGTATGCAACAGTTAAATAATAACCAGTTTGGGTTAGAATTTACTGTCACTGTTAATAGGCGAACAATACACTCTATATGCAAGTCTATATCCACGAATTGTAATAGTAAAGTACAGTTTTAACCTTTCAGGAAAATGACATCAACAATTTTCTACATGCTGGTAGTGCTCATCCCCCACCATTTGCTGGATTCTTTGCCATATGGAGAGTTCAAGTGCATTTTTGAACACACTTCCGAGAAGCATTTATTTAGTTGATGGGGAGTTTAAGCAAGTAACAAACTATCGCAAAGGGATTACTCTCTAGCTGTGTTTACAAAAGGCCAAAAAAAAAAAAAGAGTAAAACATGATGGAGGAAAATTTATTAGTATTAATTTTGATAGGACTGAGACATTGAGTGGAGAAGATGTCCTAAATGCTAAAATATTAATTTCCCCCTTTTTCTCCCCGTGTGAAGCAACTGGTAGATAATTTATGGTCTGTGGTCAGCTTTGATGAAATAATGGGGCGAACTGTTCCCCAAAAAAGTGAATTTTTCTTATGGAAGATAAAATAATCTTAAGGAAATGTTTAACTCTAAATGTGTTCATGGAGGTGGTATTAAGGCAGGCATGTTTAAATGCGGCAGACGTAAGGTTTGTGTTGGGGTTAGGAATATCTCAAGTTCTATAATGGCAGGAAGTATTGTGCCTTGGATCATTTCAGCTGTATATGTGGTGTAGGTTTATATCATTGGATGTAGTTGTGTTCCCATTAAGTGGTATATAGGTCAAACACCTGGGGGATATTAGAAATAAATGTCTGGAGAGGCCAGTTAGGGTACTTTTTTTTTTTGTGTGTATATGTTGGCTAAGCTGCATTTGGTGGGTGAAGGCAATTTTGCATTAAAATGTTTGGAATTGGAGATATTTATTTTGAATTGCAGGACATTTAACACACAAAGGATTGAATTTAGATATGGTATTTGAATTTTTGAATTTCATATATTAATTTGTATTTATGATATTGCCATTGGTGTTGGATTTATAATGGTTGTTTGCATATTTGCAAATGTGTTAGTACTTTAAGGATGTTTTATTATGTAATTATTTAATTTATATTAATTAATCAATGTTTAAAAATGGCTGCATAGCATGTTGTAAATTATTCCTTTGAAGGCACTGAGCTGAGGACCAGAACACCATTAAAAAACTCTTTGCAGCTTCTCAGTGGCTCTGGGTGTTGTGCTTTTTTGGTTTCATATGTTTTTCTTCTGTATTTTCCTTAACATGTATCAGTCTTGGCATTGAATTATA
Source organism: Protopterus annectens (assembly GCF_019279795.1). Lineage (NCBI taxonomy): Eukaryota > Metazoa > Chordata > Ceratodontiformes > Protopteridae > Protopterus > Protopterus annectens. The sequence continues at coordinate 1,483,493,871 of NC_056743.1, read as the reverse complement.
TTTCATAGCAATAGTCTATTTGGTGCTTTTTTTTTGCATTCCAGGAAAAACAAATTTTGTTAGACTTTTCTAATAAATGTAGTATTTGTAGAAATCTTCATAACAGGAAAAAATAGAACACTCCGACCATGTAACTAATAACTCCAAATAAATGGTCTGGGCACACTGGAACAGGCTATAAATAATTTAATTTAATTGATAAATTCAAATACAAGCGCTTTCACCCTTCTAAATGCTGGACTTTTTCAAGTAGAATGAAACCGACCATTACAACTATTGCAACTATAAGTACTTCCATTTAAAAAAAGGCACCAAAACTCCTTAGAGGCACACCTTCTTTCTTAACAAAACTTCCTTTAGTTAAAAACATTTAATAAAAATCAAAAATGTTTGTAATATAATTGGTTATACTAAATACACACATGAAAAAGCATACTTTATTTTGTTATCCACTAATAAAAAGTGTAGAACCATCAATAAAAGTTCATATAGTTATACCAAAGAAAATGTATATATACATTTAAAATTTATTGTTGTGTACTCTACTCTTACACACCTAGTTTTTTGCCTTTTTAAATAAATATGGTTTAATTGATATGTGGTCATTAAGTCCTGGGGGGTTAGTTGCATTCAGTTTGATTTGCCAATATGTTTCTCTACAACACAACCAGTTCTCCCAATCACCCCCCTAGGGTCAACCAGTACTTGTTCTAAAATTCCAAACATAAACCCTCTGTGTTTAGTTTCAGTGTGTAGGTGTTTATACAATGCGTTATTCATATTTTTTTCTCTTTATATTGTAGGTGTGCTCATATATTCTTTTATTTAGAGTCCTTTCAGATTTTCCTACATAAAAACAAGGAGTCCCTGCATTTTGCTAAATAAACTATACCCCTAGTGTGACATTTGCCCTTTCTGAAGATGACCTGACTTTTCAAAGTGTTCTCCAACACTACTTGCTCCTTATCTATAATATACCTAGAATATACACACCTACCACATTTTTTAGTCCCAGTAACCATCTGTTTTTCCACAACTTTGTTGTTCCTCTCAAATAATTTCTTTACGTTTATCCCTGTTTTATATACATATCTGGGTTCATTACATATCCTATCTACAATCTCCTGATTGTATCTTAACAGTTTCCAGTTTAACTCTATTTTTTTTAAATTCACTAGAAAAATTACTATACTGAATTACCAAGGCCCTCCCAAAATGATTTTCTACTACCTTATTAGTGGTGGATTTACCTAATTTATACTGGGTGTTACCCAATAGGAGTAAAAATTTAGTCCCCCCAAACCCTAATAATTTCATTTTGCTGTTTCCACTATTAAGTTATTGGGATATCCTCTACCCCTAAAAAATTGTGAAATTAAATCAATTTCAGAGAGGAGGTCATTCTTTTCTGAGGTCATTCTGGCTGCCCTGACCATGTGACCCTTGACTATACTCTTCTGCTTCCAGAGGTATGCACTCGTGAATGAAAGGCAAGAGTTACTAAATGTATCCTTACGATGTATTTTGGATTTTAGTTTACCTTCATATTTTTCAATTTCAACATCCAAGTAGTCTATTTTATTTGAACCTACTCTGTGTGAACTTAAAAAAATTGGTAGTGGAGTTTAAATTTTACTATAAAAGGACCTATGTGTTCCTCAGGCCCTTCCCAAATGATAAAAATATCATCCAGAAAACGTCTGTATAATTTGATGTACTTACTATACACAGCTCCAAAAATGTATCTAGTTGCCCACTTGAGGAGGACCAAATTGGCATATATGGGAGTACAAGCTGCTCCCATAGCAACACCTCTGATCTGCTTAAAGGTTTCCCCCTCAAAGTAGATAAAATTGTTCTCCAGTACTACCCTCATTAGTTCCACTGTTACATTTTACATTTAGGATGAAGGTAGATGTATCTCCCTTAAGTCCAGAAACATATCGAGGCCTTCTTCCACTGGAATACAGGAAAAAAGGTCCACCACATTGATGGTCAAAAAACATGTTTCGCTTTCATATGTCGCAGGTGTTAAATTGCTCAAAAATCCCCTGAATCTACTAATGTTCATAATCCTGTAGCAAATACTTTAAAGAGTAATCTAAAAAAGTAGCTATAGGATATGAACTTTTTATTGATGGTTATCCACTTTTTATTAGTGGATAACAAGATAAAGTATGTTTTCTCATGTGTGTATTTATTATAACCAATTATATTACAAACACTTTTGATTTTTATTTAATGTTTTTAATTAAAGGAAGTTTTGTTAAGAAAGAATGTGTACCTCTTTAAGGAGTTTTGGCACCTTTTTTAAAATGGAAGTATTTATAGTTGTAATAGTTGCAATGGTCTGTTTCATTCTACTTGGAAAAGCCCAGCATTTAGCAGGGTGAAAGTGCTTGTATTTGAGTTTGTTTTATCAATGAAATTAAATTATTTATAGCCTGTTCCAGTGTGCCCAGACCATTTATTTTTGTAGAAATTTTGTAAGATTGTGTGTTATACATGATTTGATGACCTTTATCCATTTCACTCGCCTACTTTTGTAATATTTTCCACTGATAAATCTCAACAGTTCATAAAATCACTTACTATTGAGTCTTTACTGTCTTCTGATTATTTTTTTCTTTGTGAAAAGCCCTGCTGTTTTACCTAGTTCACTTAGGCTTTCAGCACCACTAGTGTGGTTTCTGTATTTGTGTATTAGCTTTCAGCTGATTTATCAGGAAGGACATAAGTGATTTTGGTTTGTGGGGGCAAGATTTTGAGCCTCTTGGTTATGATGAGAGGTCTTTTCTCTCTAACCCCAGTCTCTTCATAAGGGTGATGGGTAAAATGTGTTTTTAAGCCTTTGCCACTCTGAGTTTGCTTCTTTATAATCCAGTCCAAAGAAACATCTTGATTTTAATTAACCACTGGGACAGCTTCCATGGCTCTAATAAACTATATTCCATTTATGCTCATAGCTTAGAGGAAGTATTTAATAGCCGAATATATTAAGATAATGGGACATTTTGTCACATTTGTGGCACTTTCATCTTCCACAAGCACTCTGTCTGGAGAAATAGTTTTAATAAGTAGATATTAGTTTTCTTGTGTGCCAGTTTGTTTGTGAGCAGCATTCCAATATTCCTCAGGCCTGAGATACTGACATAAGCATGAGAAGTGGGATCTTTGTGTAGGATGAAGTTACAGTGGGTCACTTTGAGTGGGAAAATGGACTGATATATTGCAGTGGTATGTCACATGGCATGGTTGTGTGTATTTTCGGGTCTTCTTTGTTTCGTTGAATCTCATTTCACTGAATTTCATTTCACCCCGACCAAATAGCTGAAAACACAAATTATTGTAAACTTATTTCACTGAATCTCATTTCACTGAATTGCAGTTACTGTGTGTCTGTGTGTGTGTCTGTGTGTGTGTCTGTGTGTGTGTCTGTGTGTGTGTCTGTGTGTGTGTGTGTGTGTGTCTGTGTGTGTGTCTGTGTGTGTCTGTGTGTGTCTGTGTCTGTGTCTGTGTGTGTCTGTGTCTGTGTGTGTCTGTGTGTGTCTGTGTGTGTCTGTGTCTGTCTGTGTCTGTCTGTGTCTGTGTGTGTCTGTGTGTGTCTGTGTGTGTCTGTGTGTGTCTGTGTGTCTGTGTGTGTCTGTGTGTGTCTGTGTGTGTCTGTGTGTGTCTGTGTGTGTCTGTCTGTGTGTGTCTGTCTGTGTGTGTCTGTCTGTGTGTGTCTGTCTGTGTGTCTGTCTGTGTGTCTGTCTGTGTGTGTGTCTGTGTGTGTCTCTGTGTGTGTCTCTGTGTGTGTGTGTCTGTGTGTCTGTGTGTGTCTGTGTGTGTGTCTGTGTGTGTCTGTGTGTGTCTGTGTGTGTCTGTGTGTGTCTGTGTATATATATATATATATATATATATATATATATATATATGTTCATAGGTGTGTACTGGCCCTGGAGCCTTTACAAGCCTAGCCCATAGGATTACCCTGGCATCGTGCCACCCGACCTTAGTTATGGCACTGTTTAGAGTACTGTAAGGCAAGTAAAAGGTATATGCCCTTTTCCCCATTGTAGTGTGATCCTGGAAGTTAGTACATGTAGTTGGGGGGGTGGGCGCAGTCCCCTACCTTGTTTGTGTTATATTGTATTTTACCAAAAACTTCAAACAATACATTTTAAACAATAGACATGCATAGTTACAACACCAATGACCAACTCTCTCCAGAAGACCATATGTACTCTAACTGGGAGGGCTATGCCCCCCACACCCCCCTAATGGGGAAAGCTGTGCCCCTCACCCCCCTAACTATATATACTAACTCCAGGATGGCACTACAGTGGGGAAAAGGGCATATACCTTTTACTTGCCTT